>NW_028315295.1:300000-505397 GCF_046866305.1 Octopus bimaculoides
ATTCGTTTTGAAGTCTAGATGGTTAATATAAGCTAGATGGGTGTTGAAAACAATATATTTATCAAAGCCTTCATCAAAGTCACAAGCGTTTTCAGAATACACAAACTCGCAAAATCTGGCAAATAACCATGAAAAAACAACAAAACTTGAAAATGCTTATTTCGTGATTTCCAGTCGATTTTAGACACTTTTAGGTAGTTTTCATTTTTGCAAAACCACTATTCGTTTTGAAGTCTAGATGGTTAATATAAGCTAGATGGGTGTTGAAAACAATATATTTATCAAAGTCTTCATCAAAGTCACAAGCGTTTTCAGAATACACAAACTCGCAAAATTTGGCAAATAACCATGAAAAAACAACAAAACTTGAAAATGCTTCTTTCGTGATTTCCAGTCGATTTTAGACACTTTTAGGTAGTTTTCATTTTTGCAAAACCATTATTCGTTTTGAAGTCTAGATGGTTAATATAAGCTAGATGGGTGTTGAAAACAATATAATTATCAAAGCCTTCATCAAAGTCACAAGCGTTTTCAGAATACACAAACTCGCAAAATTTGGCCAATAACCATGAAAAAACAACAAAACTTGAAAATGCTTATTTCGTGATTTCCAGTCGATTTTAGACACTTTTAGGTAGTTTTCATTTTTGCAAAACCACTATTCGTTTTGAAGTCTAGATGGTTAATATAAGCTAGATGGGTGTTGAAAACAATATATTTATCAAAGCCTTCATCAAAGTCACAAGCGTTTTCAGAATACACAAACTCGCAAAATTTGGCAAATAACCATGAAAAAACAACAAAACTTGAAAATGCTTATTTCGTAATTTCCAGTCGATTTTAGACACTTTTAGGTAGTTTTCATTTTTGCAAAACCACTATTCGTTTTGAAGTCTAGATGGTTAATATAAGCTAGATGGGTGTTGAAAACAATATATTTATCAAAGCCTTCATCAAAGTCACAAGCGTTTTCAGAATACACAAACTCGCAAAATTTGGCAAATAACCATGAAAAAACAACAAAACTTGAAAATGCTTATATCGTGATTTCCAGTCGATTTTAGACACTTTTAGGTAGTTTTCATTTTTGCAAAACCACTATTCGTTTCGAAGTCTAGATGGTTAATATAAGCTAGATGGGTGTTGAAAACAATATATTTATCAAAGCCTTCATCAAAGTCACAAGCGTTTTCAGAATACACAAACTCGCAAAATTTGGCAAATAACCATGAAAAAACAACAAAACTTGAAAATGCTTATTTCTTGATTTCCAGTCGATTTTAGACACTTTTAGGTAGTTTTCATTTTTACAAAACCACTATTCGTTTTGAAGTCTAGATGGTTAATATAAGCTAGATGGGTGTTGAAAGCAATATATTTATCAAAGCCTTCATCAAAGTCACAAGCGTTTTCAGAATACACAAACTCACAAAATTTGGCAAATAACCATGAAAAAACAACAAAACTTGAAAATGCTTATTTCGTGATTTCCAGTCGATTTTAGACACTTTTAGGTAGTTTTCATTTTTGCAAAACCACTATTCGTTTTGAAGTCTAGATGGTTAATATAAGCTAGATGGGTGTTGAAAACAATATATTTACCAAAGCCTTCATCGAAGTCACAAGCGTTTTCAGAATACACAATCTCACAAAATTTGGCAAATAACCATGAAAAAACAACAAAACTTGAAAATGCTTATTTCGTGATTTCCAGTCGATTTTAGACACTTTTAGGTAGTTTTCATTTTTGCAAAACCACTATTCGTTTTGAAGTCTAGATGGTTAATATAAGCTAGATGGGTGTTGAAAACAATATATTTACCAAAGCCTTCATCGAAGTCACAAGCGTTTTCAGAATACACAATCTCACAAAATTTGGCAAATAACCATGAAAAAACAACAAAACTTGAAAATGCTTATTTCGTGATTTCCAGTCGATTTTAGACACTTTTAGGTAGTTTTCATTTTTGCAAAACCACTATTCGTTTTGAAGTCTAGATGGTTAATATAAGCTAGATGGGTGTTGAAAACAATATATTTATCAAAGCCTTCATCAAAGTCACAAGCGTTTTCAGAATACACAAACTCGCAAAATTTGGCAAATAACCATGAAAAAACAACAAAACTTGAAAATGCTTATATCGTGATTTCCAGTCGATTTTAGACACTTTTAGGTAGTTTTCATTTTTGCAAAACCACTATTCGTTTTGAAGTCTAGATGGTTAATATAAGCTAGATGGGTGTTGAAAACAATATATTTATCAAAGCCTTCATCAAAGTCACAAGCGTTTTCAGAATACACAAACTCACAAAATTTGGCAAATAACCATGAAAAAACAACAAAACTTGAAAATGCTTATTTCGTGATTTCCAGTCGATTTTAGACACTTTTAGGTAGTTTTCATTTTTGCAAAACCACTATTCGTTTTGAAGTCTAGATGGTTAATATAAGCTAGATGGGTGTTGAAAACAATATATTTACCAAAGCCTTCATCGAAGTCACAAGCGTTTTCAGAATACACAATCTCACAAAATTTGGCAAATAACCATGAAAAAACAACAAAACTTGAAAATGCTTATTTCGTGATTTCCAGTCGATTTTAGACACTTTTAGGTAGTTTTCATTTTTGCAAAACCACTATTCGTTTTGAAGTCTAGATGGTTAATATAAGCTAGATGGGTGTTGAAAACAATATATTTATCAAAGCCTTCATCAAAGTCACAAGCGTTTTCAGAATACACAAACTCGCAAAATTTGGCAAATAACCATGAAAAAACAACAAAACTTGAAAATGCTTATATCGTGATTTCCAGTCGATTTTAGACACTTTTAGGTAGTTTTCATTTTTGCAAAACCACTATTCGTTTTGAAGTCTAGATGGTTAATATAAGCTAGATGGGTGTTGAAAACAATATATTTATCAAAGTCTTCATCAAAGTCACAAGCGTTTTCAGAATACACAAACTCACATAATTTGGCAAATAACCATGAAAAAACAACAAAACTTGAAAATGCTTATTTCGTGATTTCCAGTCGATTTTAGACACTTTTAGGTAGTTTTCATTTTTGCAAAACCATTATTCGTTTTGAAGTCTAGATGGTTAATATAAGCTAGATGGGTGTTGAAAACAATATATTTATCAAAGCCTTCATCAAAGTCACAAGCGTTTTCAGAATACACAATCTCACAAAATTTGGCAAATAACCATGAAAAAACAACAAAACTTGAAAATGCTTATTTCGTGATTTCCAGTCGATTTTAGACACTTTTAGGTAGTTTTCATTTTTGCAAAACCACTATTCGTTTTGAAGTCTAGATGGTTAATATAAGCTAGATGGGTGTTGAAAACAATATATTTATCAAAGCCTTCATCAAAGTCACAAGCGTTTTCAGAATACACAAACTCACAAAATTTGGCAAATAACCATGAAAAAACAACAAAACTTGAAAATGCTTATTTCGTGATTTCCAGTCGATTTGAGACACTTTTAGGTAGTTTTCATCTTTGCAAAACCACTATTCGTTTTGAAGTCTAGATGGTTAATATAAGCTAGATGGGTGTTGAAAACAATATATTTATCAAAGCCTTCATCAAAGTCACAAGCGTTTTCAGAATACACAAACTCGCAAAATTTGGCAAATAACCATGAAAAAACAACAAAACTTGAAAATGCTTATTTCGTGATTTCCAGTCGATTTTAGACACTTTTAGGTAGTTTTCATTTTTGCAAAACCACTATTCGTTTTGAAGTCTAGATGGTTAATATAAGCTAGATGGGTGTTGAAAACAATATATTTATCAAAGCCTTCATCAAAGTCACAAGCGTTTTCAGAATACACAAACTCGCAAAATTTGGCAAATAACCATGAAAAAACAACAAAACTTGAAAATGCTTATTTCGTAATTTCCAGTCGATTTTAGACACTTTTAGGTAGTTTTCATTTTTGCAAAACCACTATTCGTTTTGAAGTCTAGATGGTTAATATAAGCTAGATGGGTGTTGAAAACAATATATTTATCAAAGCCTTCATCAAAGTCACAAGCGTTTTCAGAATACACAAACTCGCAAAATTTGGCAAATAACCATGAAAAAACAACAAAACTTGAAAATGCTTATATCGTGATTTCCAGTCGATTTTAGACACTTTTAGGTAGTTTTCATTTTGCAAAACCACTATTCGTTTTGAAGTCTAGATGGTTAATATAAGCTAGATGGGTGTTGAAAACAATATATTTATCAAAGCCTTCATCAAAGTCACAAGCGTTTTCAGAATACACAAACTCGCAAAATTTGGCAAATAACCATGAAAAAACAACAAAACTTGAAAATGCTTATTTCTTGATTTCCAGTCGATTTTAGACACTTTTAGGTAGTTTTCATTTTTACAAAACCACTATTCGTTTTGAAGTCTAGATGGTTAATATAAGCTAGATGGGTGTTGAAAACAATATATTTATCAAAGCCTTCATCAAAGTCACAAGCGTTTTCAGAATACACAAACTCACAAAATTTGGCAAATAACCATAAAAAAACAACAAAACTTGAAAATGCTTATTTCGTGATTTCCAGTCGATTTGAGACACTTTTAGGTAGTTTTCATTTTTGCAAAACCACTATTCGTTTTGAAGTCTAGATGGTTAATATAAGCTAGATGGGTGTTGAAAACAATATATTTATCAAAGCCTTCATCAAAGTCACAAGCGTTTTCAGAATACACAAACTCGCAAAATTTGGCAAATAACCATGAAAAAACAACAAAACTTGAAAATGCTTATTTCGTGATTTCCAGTCGATTTTAGACACTTTTAGGTAGTTTTCATTTTTGCAAAACCACTATTCGTTTTGAAGTCTAGATGGTTAATATAAGCTAGATGGGTGTTGAAAACAATATATTTATCAAAGCCTTCATCAAAGTCACAAGCGTTTTCAGAATACACAAACTCACAAAATTTGGCAAATAACCATAAAAAAACAACAAAACTTGAAAATGCTTATTTCGTGATTTCCAGTCGATTTGAGACACTTTTAGGTAGTTTTCATTTTTGCAAAACCACTATTCGTTTTGAAGTCTAGATGGTTAATATAAGCTAGATGGGTGTTGAAAACAATATATTTATCAAAGCCTTCATCAAAGTCACAAGCGTTTTCAGAATACACAAACTCGCAAAATCTGGCAAATAACCATGAAAAAACAACAAAACTTGAAAATGCTTATTTCGTGATTTCCAGTCGATTTTAGACACTTTTAGGTAGTTTTCATTTTTGCAAAACCATTATTCGTTTTGAAGTCTAGATGGTTAATATAAGCTAGATGGGTGTTGAAAACAATATATTTATCAAAGCCTTCATCAAAGTCACAAGCGTTTTCAGAATACACAAACTCGCAAAATTTGGCAAATAACCATGAAAAAACAACAAAACTTGAAAATGCTTATTTCGTGATTTCCAGTCGATTTTAGACACTTTTAGGTAGTTTTCATTTTTGCAAAACCACTATTCGTTTTGAAGTCTAGATGGTTAATATAAGCTAGATGGGTGTTGAAAACAATATATTTATCAAAGCCTTCATCAAAGTCACAAGCGTTTTCAGAATACACAAACTCGCAAAATTTGGCAAATAACCATGAAAAAACAACAAAACTTGAAAATGCTTATTTCGTAATTTCCAGTCGATTTTAGACACTTTTAGGTAGTTTTCATTTTTGCAAAACCACTATTCGTTTTGAAGTCTAGATGGTTAATATAAGCTAGATGGGTGTTGAAAACAATATATTTATCAAAGCCTTCATCAAAGTCACAAGCGTTTTCAGAATACACAAACTCGCAAAATTTGGCAAATAACCATGAAAAAACAACAAAACTTGAAAATGCTTATATCGTGATTTCCAGTCGATTTTAGACACTTTTAGGTAGTTTTCATTTTTGCAAAACCACTATTCGTTTCGAAGTCTAGATGGTTAATATAAGCTAGATGGGTGTTGAAAACAATATATTTATCAAAGCCTTCATCAAAGTCACAAGTGTTTTCAGAATACACAAACTCGCAAAATTTGGCAAATAACCATGAAAAAACAACAAAACTTGAAAATGCTTATTTCTTGATTTCCAGTCGATTTTAGACACTTTTAGGTAGTTTTCATTTTTACAAAACCACTATTCGTTTTGAAGTCTAGATGGTTAATATAAGCTAGATGGGTGTTGAAAGCAATATATTTATCAAAGCCTTCATCAAAGTCACAAGCGTTTTCAGAATACACAAACTCACAAAATTTGGCAAATAACCATGAAAAAACAACAAAACTTGAAAATGCTTATTTCGTGATTTCCAGTCGATTTTAGACACTTTTAGGTAGTTTTCATTTTTGCAAAACCACTATTCGTTTTGAAGTCTAGATGGTTAATATAAGCTAGATGGGTGTTGAAAACAATATATTTACCAAAGCCTTCATCGAAGTCACAAGCGTTTTCAGAATACACAATCTCACAAAATTTGGCAAATAACCATGAAAAAACAACAAAACTTGAAAATGCTTATTTCGTGATTTCCAGTCGATTTTAGACACTTTTAGGTAGTTTTCATTTTTGCAAAACCACTATTCGTTTTGAAGTCTAGATGGTTAATATAAGCTAGATGGGTGTTGAAAACAATATATTTACCAAAGCCTTCATCGAAGTCACAAGCGTTTTCAGAATACACAATCTCACAAAATTTGGCAAATAACCATGAAAAAACAACAAAACTTGAAAATGCTTATTTCGTGATTTCCAGTCGATTTTAGACACTTTTAGGTAGTTTTCATTTTTGCAAAACCACTATTCGTTTTGAAGTCTAGATGGTTAATATAAGCTAGATGGGTGTTGAAAACAATATATTTATCAAAGCCTTCATCAAAGTCACAAGCGTTTTCAGAATACACAAACTCACAAAATTTGGCAAATAACCATGAAAAAACAACAAAACTTGAAAATGCTTATTTCGTGATTTCCAGTCGATTTTAGACACTTTTAGGTAGTTTTCATTTTTGCAAAACCACTATTCGTTTTGAAGTCTAGATGGTTAATATAAGCTAGATGGGTGTTGAAAACAATATATTTACCAAAGCCTTCATCGAAGTCACAAGCGTTTTCAGAATACACAATCTCACAAAATTTGGCAAATAACCATGAAAAAACAACAAAACTTGAAAATGCTTATTTCGTGATTTCCAGTCGATTTGAGACACTTTTAGGTAGTTTTCATTTTTGCAAAACCACTATTCGTTTTGAAGTCTAGATGGTTAATATAAGCTAGATGGGTGTTGAAAACAATATATTTATCAAAGCCTTCATCAAAGTCACAAGCGTTTTCAGAATACACAAACTCGCAAAATTTGGCAAATAACCATGAAAAAACAACAAAACTTGAAAATGCTTATATCGTGATTTCCAGTCGATTTTAGACACTTTTAGGTAGTTTTCATTTTTGCAAAACCACTATTCGTTTTGAAGTCTAGATGGTTAATATAAGCTAGATGGGTGTTGAAAACAATATATTTATCAAAGCCTTCATCAAAGTCACAAGCGTTTTCAGAATACACAAACTCACAAAATATGGCAAATAACCATGAAAAAACAACAAAACTTGAAAATGCTTATTTCTTGATTTCCAGTCGATTTTAGACACTTTTAGGTAGTTTTCATTTTTACAAAACCACTATTCGTTTTGAAGTCTAGATGGTTAATATAAGCTAGATGGGTGTTGAAAGCAATATATTTATCAAAGCCTTCATCAAAGTCACAAGCGTTTTCAGAATACACAAACTCACAAAATTTGGCAAATAACCATGAAAAAACAACAAAACTTGAAAATGCTTATTTCGTGATTTCCAGTCGATTTTAGACACTTTTAGGTAGTTTTCATTTTTGCAAAACCACTATTCGTTTTGAAGTCTAGATGGTAAATATAAGCTAGATGGGTGTTGAAAACAATATATTTATCAAAGTCTTCATCAAAGTCACAAGCGTTTTCAGAATACACAAACTCACAAAATTTGGCAAATAACCATGAAAAAACAACAAAATTTGAAAATGCTTATTTCGTGATTTCCAGTCGATTTTAGACACTTTTAGGTAGTTTTCATTTTTGCAAAACCACTATTCGTTTTGAAGTCTAGATGGTTAATATAAGCTAGATGGGTGTTGAAAACAATATATTTATCAAAGCCTTCATCAAAGTCACAAGCGTTTTCAGAATACACAATCTCACAAAATTTGGCAAATAACCATGAAAAAACAACAAAACTTGAAAATGCTTATTTCGTGATTTCCAGTCGATTTGAGACACTTTTAGGTAGTTTTCATTTTTGCAAAACCACTATTCGTTTTGAAGTCTAGATGGTTAATATAAGCTAGATGGGTGTTGAAAACAATATATTTATCAAAGCCTTAATCAAAGTCACAAGCGTTTTCAGAATACACAAACTCGCAAAATTTGGCAAATAACCATGAAAAAACAACAAAACTTGAAAATGCTTATTTCGTAATTTCCAGTCGATTTTAGACACTTTTAGGTAGTTTTCATTTTTGCAAAACCACTATTCGTTTTGAAGTCTAGATGGTTAATATAAGCTAGATGGGTGTTGAAAACAATATATTTATCAAAGCCTTCATCAAAGTCACAAGCGTTTTCAGAATACACAAACTCGCAAAATTTGGCAAATAACCATGAAAAAACAACAAAACTTGAAAATGCTTATATCGTGATTTCCAGTCGATTTTAGACACTTTTAGGTAGTTTTCATTTTGCAAAACCACTATTCGTTTTGAAGTCTAGATGGTTAATATAAGCTAGATGGGTGTTGAAAACAATATATTTATCAAAGCCTTCATCAAAGTCACAAGCGTTTTCAGAATACACAAACTCGCAAAATTTGGCAAATAACCATGAAAAAACAACAAAACTTGAAAATGCTTATTTCTTGATTTCCAGTCGATTTTAGACACTTTTAGGTACTTTTCATTTTAACAAAACCACTATTCGTTTTGAAGTCTAGATGGTTAATATAAGCTAGATGGGTGTTGAAAGCAATATATTTATCAAAGCCTTCATCAAAGTCACAAGCGTTTTCAGAATACACAAACTCACAAAATTTGGCAAATAACCATAAAAAAACAACAAAACTTGAAAATGCTTATTTCGTGATTTCCAGTCGATTTGAGACACTTTTAGGTAGTTTTCATTTTTGCAAAACCACTATTCGTTTTGAAGTCTAGATGGTTAATATAAGCTAGATGGGTGTTGAAAACAATATATTTATCAAAGCCTTCATCAAAGTCACAAGCGTTTTCAGAATACACAAACTCGCAAAATCTGGCAAATAACCATGAAAAAACAACAAAACTTGAAAATGCTTATTTCGTGATTTCCAGTCGATTTTAGACACTTTTAGGTAGTTTTCATTTTTGCAAAACCACTATTCGTTTTGAAGTCTAGATGGTTAATATAAGCTAGATGGGTGTTGAAAACAATATATTTATCAAAGTCTTCATCAAAGTCACAAGCGTTTTCAGAATACACAAACTCGCAAAATTTGGCAAATAACCATGAAAAAACAACAAAACTTGAAAATGCTTATTTCGTGATTTCCAGTCGATTTTAGACACTTTTAGGTAGTTTTCATTTTTGCAAAACCATTATTCGTTTTGAAGTCTAGATGGTTAATATAAGCTAGATGGGTGTTGAAAACAATATATTTATCAAAGCCTTCATCAAAGTCACAAGCGTTTTCAGAATACACAAACTCGCAAAATTTGGCAAATAACCATGAAAAAACAACAAAACTTGAAAATGCTTATTTCGTAATTTCCAGTCGATTTTAGACACTTTTAGGTAGTTTTCATTTTTGCAAAACCACTATTCGTTTTGAAGTCTAGATGGTTAATATAAGCTAGATGGGTGTTGAAAACAATATATTTATCAAAGCCTTCATCAAAGTCACAAGCGTTTTCAGAATACACAAACTCGCAAAATTTGGCAAATAACCATGAAAAAACAACAAAACTTGAAAATGCTTATTTCGTGATTTCCAGTCGATTTTAGACACTTTTAGGTAGTTTTCATTTTTGCAAAACCACTATTCGTTTTGAAGTCTAGATGGTTAATATAAGCTAGATGGGTGTTGAAAACAATATATTTACCAAAGCCTTCATCGAAGTCACAAGCGTTTTCAGAATACACAATCTCACAAAATTTGGCAAATAACCATGAAAAAACAACAAAACTTGAAAATGCTTATTTCGTGATTTCCAGTCGATTTTAGACACTTTTAGGTAGTTTTCATTTTTGCAAAACCACTATTCGTTTTGAAGTCTAGATGGTTAATATAAGCTAGATGGGTGTTGAAAACAATATATTTATCAAAGCCTTCATCAAAGTCACAAGCGTTTTCAGAATACACAAACTCGCAAAATTTGGCAAATAACCATGAAAAAACAACAAAACTTGAAAATGCTTATTTCGTAATTTCCAGTCGATTTTAGACACTTTTAGGTAGTTTTCATTTTTGCAAAACCACTATTCGTTTTGAAGTCTCGATGGTTAATATAAGCTAGATGGGTGTTGAAAACAATATATTTATCAAAGCCTTCATCAAAGTCACAAGCGTTTTCAGAATACACAAACTCGCAAAATTTGGCAAATAACCATGAAAAAACAACAAAACTTGAAATGCTTATATCGTGATTTCCAGTCGATTTTAGACACTTTTAGGTAGTTTTCATTTTTGCAAAACCACTATTCGTTTCGAAGTCTAGATGGTTAATATAAGCTAGATGGGTGTTGAAAACAATATATTTATCAAAGCCTTCATCAAAGTCACAAGCGTTTTCAGAATACACAAACTCGCAAAATTTGGCAAATAACCATGAAAAAACAACAAAACTTGAAAATGCTTATTTCTTGATTTCCAGTCGATTTTAGACACTTTTAGGTAGTTTTAATTTTTACAAAACCACTATTCGTTTTGAAGTCTAGATGGTTAATATAAGCTAGATGGGTGTTGAAAGCAATATATTTATCAAAGCCTTCATCAAAGTCACAAGCGTTTTCAGAATACACAAACTCACAAAATTTGGCAAATAACCATGAAAAAACAACAAAACTTGAAAATGCTTATTTCGTGATTTCCAGTCGATTTTAGACACTTTTAGGTAGTTTTCATTTTTGCAAAACCACTATTCGTTTTGAAGTCTAGATGGTTAATATAAGCTAGATGGGTGTTGAAAACAATATATTTACCAAAGCCTTCATCGAAGTCACAAGCGTTTTCAGAATACACAATCTCACAAAATTTGGCAAATAACCATGAAAAAACAACAAAACTTGAAAATGCTTATTTCGTGATTTCCAGTCGATTTTAGACACTTTTAGGTAGTTTTCATTTTTGCAAAACCACTATTCGTTTTGAAGTCTAGATGGTTAATATAAGCTAGATGGGTGTTGAAAACAATATATTTACCAAAGCCTTCATCGAAGTCACAAGCGTTTTCAGAATACACAATCTCACAAAATTTGGCAAATAACCATGAAAAAACAACAAAACTTGAAAATTCTTATTTCGTGATTTCCAGTCGATTTTAGACACTTTTAGGTAGTTTTCATTTTTGCAAAACCACTATTCGTTTTGAAGTCTAGATGGTTAATATAAGCTAGATGGGTGTTGAAAACAATATATTTATCAAAGCCTTCATCAAAGTCACAAGCGTTTTCAGAATACACAAACTCGCAAAATTTGGCAAATAACCATGAAAAAACAACAAAACTTGAAAATGCTTATATCGTGATTTCCAGTCGATTTTAGACACTTTTAGGTAGTTTTCATTTTTGCAAAACCACTATTCGTTTTGAAGTCTAGATGGTTAATATAAGCTAGATGGGTGTTGAAAACAATATATTTATCAAAGCCTTCATCAAAGTCACAAGCGTTTTCAGAATACACAAACTCACAAAATTTGGCAAATAACCATGAAAAAACAACAAAACTTGAAAATGCTTATTTCGTGATTTCCAGTCGATTTTAGACACTTTTAGGTAGTTTTCATTTTTGCAAAACCACTATTCGTTTTGAAGTCTAGATGGTTAATATAAGCTAGATGGGTGTTGAAAACAATATATTTACCAAAGCCTTCATCGAAGTCACAAGCGTTTTCAGAATACACAATCTCACAAAATTTGGCAAATAACCATGAAAAAACAACAAAACTTGAAAATGCTTATTTCGTGATTTCCAGTCGATTTTAGACACTTTTAGGTAGTTTTCATTTTTGCAAAACCACTATTCGTTTTGAAGTCTAGATGGTTAATATAAGCTAGATGGGTGTTGAAAACAATATATTTATCAAAGCCTTCATCAAAGTCACAAGCGTTTTCAGAATACACAAACTCGCAAAATTTGGCAAATAACCATGAAAAAACAACAAAACTTGAAAATGCTTATTTCGTAATTTCCAGTCGATTTTAGACACTTTTAGGTAGTTTTCATTTTTGCAAAACCACTATTCGTTTTGAAGTCTAGATGGTTAATATAAGCTAGATGGGTGTTGAAAACAATATATTTATCAAAGCCTTCATCAAAGTCACAAGCGTTTTCAGAATACACAAACTCGCAAAATTTGGCAAATAACCATGAAAAAACAACAAAACTTGAAAATGCTTATTTCGTGATTTCCAGTCGATTTTAGACACTTTTAGGTAGTTTTCATTTTTGCAAAACCACTATTCGTTTTGAAGTCTAGATGGTTAATATAAGCTAGATGGGTGTTGAAAACAATATATTTACCAAAGCCTTCATCGAAGTCACAAGCGTTTTCAGAATACACAATCTCACAAAATTTGGCAAATAACCATGAAAAAACAACAAAACTTGAAAATGCTTATTTCGTGATTTCCAGTCGATTTTAGACACTTTTAGGTAGTTTTCATTTTTGCAAAACCACTATTCGTTTTGAAGTCTAGATGGTTAATATAAGCTAGATGGGTGTTGAAAACAATATATTTATCAAAGCCTTCATCAAAGTCACAAGCGTTTTCAGAATACACAAACTCGCAAAATTTGGCAAATAACCATGAAAAAACAACAAAACTTGAAAATGCTTATTTCGTAATTTCCAGTCGATTTTAGACACTTTTAGGTAGTTTTCATTTTTGCAAAACCACTATTCGTTTTGAAGTCTCGATGGTTAATATAAGCTAGATGGGTGTTGAAAACAATATATTTATCAAAGCCTTCATCAAAGTCACAAGCGTTTTCAGAATACACAAACTCGCAAAATTTGGCAAATAACCATGAAAAAACAACAAAACTTGAAATGCTTATATCGTGATTTCCAGTCGATTTTAGACACTTTTAGGTAGTTTTCATTTTTGCAAAACCACTATTCGTTTCGAAGTCTAGATGGTTAATATAAGCTAGATGGGTGTTGAAAACAATATATTTATCAAAGCCTTCATCAAAGTCAGAAGCGTTTTCAGAATACACAAACTCGCAAAATTTGGCAAATAACCATGAAAAAACAACAAAACTTGAAAATGCTTATTTCTTGATTTCCAGTCGATTTTAGACACTTTTAGGTAGTTTTAATTTTTACAAAACCACTATTCGTTTTGAAGTCTAGATGGTTAATATAAGCTAGATGGGTGTTGAAAGCAATATATTTATCAAAGCCTTCATCAAAGTCACAAGCGTTTTCAGAATACACAAACTCACAAAATTTGGCAAATAACCATGAAAAAACAACAAAACTTGAAAATGCTTATTTCGTGATTTCCAGTCGATTTTAGACACTTTTAGGTAGTTTTCATTTTTGCAAAACCACTATTCGTTTCGAAGTCTAGATGGTTAATATAAGCTAGATGGGTGTTGAAAACAATATATTTATCAAAGCCTTCATCAAAGTCACAAGCGTTTTCAGAATACACAAACTCGCAAAATTTGGCAAATAACCATGAAAAAACAACAAAACTTGAAAATGCTTATTTCTTGATTTCCAGTCGATTTTAGACACTTTTAGGTAGTTTTAATTTTTACAAAACCACTATTCGTTTTGAAGTCTAGATGGTTAATATAAGCTAGATGGGTGTTGAAAGCAATATATTTATCAAAGCCTTCATCAAAGTCACAAGCGTTTTCAGAATACACAAACTCACAAAATTTGGCAAATAACCATGAAAAAACAACAAAACTTGAAAATGCTTATTTCGTGATTTCCAGTCGATTTTAGACACTTTTAGGTAGTTTTCATTTTTGCAAAACCACTATTCGTTTTGAAGTCTAGATGGTTAATATAAGCTAGATGGGTGTTGAAAACAATATATTTACCAAAGCCTTCATCGAAGTCACAAGCGTTTTCAGAATACACAATCTCACAAAATTTGGCAAATAACCATGAAAAAACAACAAAACTTGAAAATGCTTATTTCGTGATTTCCAGTCGATTTTAGACACTTTTAGGTAGTTTTCATTTTTGCAAAACCACTATTCGTTTTGAAGTCTAGATGGTTAATATAAGCTAGATGGGTGTTGAAAACAATATATTTACCAAAGCCTTCATCGAAGTCACAAGCGTTTTCAGAATACACAATCTCACAAAATTTGGCAAATAACCATGAAAAAACAACAAAACTTGAAAATGCTTATTTCGTGATTTCCAGTCGATTTTAGACACTTTTAGGTAGTTTTCATTTTTGCAAAACCACTATTCGTTTTGAAGTCTAGATGGTTAATATAAGCTAGATGGGTGTTGAAAACAATATATTTATCAAAGCCTTCATCAAAGTCACAAGCGTTTTCAGAATACACAAACTCGCAAAATTTGGCAAATAACCATGAAAAAACAACAAAACTTGAAAATGCTTATATCGTGATTTCCAGTCGATTTTAGACACTTTTAGGTAGTTTTCATTTTTGCAAAACCACTATTCGTTTTGAAGTCTAGATGGTTAATATAAGCTAGATGGGTGTTGAAAACAATATATTTATCAAAGCCTTCATCAAAGTCACAAGCGTTTTCAGAATACACAAACTCACAAAATTTGGCAAATAACCATGAAAAAACAACAAAACTTGAAAATGCTTATTTCGTGATTTCCAGTCGATTTTAGACACTTTTAGGTAGTTTTCATTTTTGCAAAACCACTATTCGTTTTGAAGTCTAGATGGTTAATATAAGCTAGATGGGTGTTGAAAACAATATATTTACCAAAGCCTTCATCGAAGTCACAAGCGTTTTCAGAATACACAATCTCACAAAATTTGGCAAATAACCATGAAAAAACAACAAAACTTGAAAATGCTTATTTCGTGATTTCCAGTCGATTTTAGACACTTTTAGGTAGTTTTCATTTTTGCAAAACCACTATTCGTTTTGAAGTCTAGATGGTTAATATAAGCTAGATGGGTGTTGAAAACAATATATTTATCAAAGCCTTCATCAAAGTCACAAGCGTTTTCAGAATACACAAACTCGCAAAATTTGGCAAATAACCATGAAAAAACAACAAAACTTGAAAATGCTTATTTCGTAATTTCCAGTCGATTTTAGACACTTTTAGGTAGTTTTCATTTTTGCAAAACCACTATTCGTTTTGAAGTCTAGATGGTTAATATAAGCTAGATGGGTGTTGAAAACAATATATTTATCAAAGCCTTCATCAAAGTCACAAGCGTTTTCAGAATACACAAACTCACAAAATTTGGCAAATAACCATGAAAAAACAACAAAACTTGAAAATGCTTATTTCGTGATTTCCAGTCGATTTTAGACACTTTTAGGTAGTTTTCATTTTTGCAAAACCACTATTCGTTTTGAAGTCTAGATGGTTAATATAAGCTAGATGGGTGTTGAAAACAATATATTTACCAAAGCCTTCATCGAAGTCACAAGCGTTTTCAGAATACACAATCTCACAAAATTTGGCAAATAACCATGAAAAAACAACAAAACTTGAAAATGCTTATTTCGTGATTTCCAGTCGATTTTAGACACTTTTAGGTAGTTTTCATTTTTGCAAAACCACTATTCGTTTTGAAGTCTAGATGGTTAATATAAGCTAGATGGGTGTTGAAAACAATATATTTATCAAAGCCTTCATCAAAGTCACAAGCGTTTTCAGAATACACAAACTCGCAAAATTTGGCAAATAACCATGAAAAAACAACAAAACTTGAAAATGCTTATTTCGTAATTTCCAGTCGATTTTAGACACTTTTAGGTAGTTTTCATTTTTGCAAAACCACTATTCGTTTTGAAGTCTAGATGGTTAATATAAGCTAGATGGGTGTTGAAAACAATATATTTATCAAAGCCTTCATCAAAGTCACAAGCGTTTTCAGAATACACAAACTCGCAAAATTTGGCAAATAACCATGAAAAAACAACAAAACTTGAAAATGCTTATTTCGTGATTTCCAGTCGATTTTAGACACTTTTAGGTAGTTTTCATTTTTGCAAAACCACTATTCGTTTTGAAGTCTAGATGGTTAATATAAGCTAGATGGGTGTTGAAAACAATATATTTACCAAAGCCTTCATCGAAGTCACAAGCGTTTTCAGAATACACAATCTCACAAAATTTGGCAAATAACCATGAAAAAACAACAAAACTTGAAAATGCTTATTTCGTGATTTCCAGTCGATTTTAGACACTTTTAGGTAGTTTTCATTTTTGCAAAACCACTATTCGTTTTGAAGTCTAGATGGTTAATATAAGCTAGATGGGTGTTGAAAACAATATATTTATCAAAGCCTTCATCAAAGTCACAAGCGTTTTCAGAATACACAAACTCGCAAAATTTGGCAAATAACCATGAAAAAACAACAAAACTTGAAAATGCTTATTTCGTAATTTCCAGTCGATTTTAGACACTTTTAGGTAGTTTTCATTTTTGCAAAACCACTATTCGTTTTGAAGTCTCGATGGTTAATATAAGCTAGATGGGTGTTGAAAACAATATATTTATCAAAGCCTTCATCAAAGTCACAAGCGTTTTCAGAATACACAAACTCGCAAAATTTGGCAAATAACCATGAAAAAACAACAAAACTTGAAATGCTTATATCGTGATTTCCAGTCGATTTTAGACACTTTTAGGTAGTTTTCATTTTTGCAAAACCACTATTCGTTTCGAAGTCTAGATGGTTAATATAAGCTAGATGGGTGTTGAAAACAATATATTTATCAAAGCCTTCATCAAAGTCACAAGCGTTTTCAGAATACACAAACTCGCAAAATTTGGCAAATAACCATGAAAAAACAACAAAACTTGAAAATGCTTATTTCTTGATTTCCAGTCGATTTTAGACACTTTTAGGTAGTTTTAATTTTTACAAAACCACTATTCGTTTTGAAGTCTAGATGGTTAATATAAGCTAGATGGGTGTTGAAAGCAATATATTTATCAAAGCCTTCATCAAAGTCACAAGCGTTTTCAGAATACACAAACTCACAAAATTTGGCAAATAACCATGAAAAAACAACAAAACTTGAAAATGCTTATTTCGTGATTTCCAGTCGATTTTAGACACTTTTAGGTAGTTTTCATTTTTGCAAAACCACTATTCGTTTTGAAGTCTAGATGGTTAATATAAGCTAGATGGGTGTTGAAAACAATATATTTACCAAAGCCTTCATCGAAGTCACAAGCGTTTTCAGAATACACAATCTCACAAAATTTGGCAAATAACCATGAAAAAACAACAAAACTTGAAAATGCTTATTTCGTGATTTCCAGTCGATTTTAGACACTTTTAGGTAGTTTTCATTTTTGCAAAACCACTATTCGTTTTGAAGTCTAGATGGTTAATATAAGCTAGATGGGTGTTGAAAACAATATATTTACCAAAGCCTTCATCGAAGTCACAAGCGTTTTCAGAATACACAATCTCACAAAATTTGGCAAATAACCATGAAAAAACAACAAAACTTGAAAATGCTTATTTCGTGATTTCCAGTCGATTTTAGACACTTTTAGGTAGTTTTCATTTTTGCAAAACCACTATTCGTTTTGAAGTCTAGATGGTTAATATAAGCTAGATGGGTGTTGAAAACAATATATTTATCAAAGCCTTCATCAAAGTCACAAGCGTTTTCAGAATACACAAACTCGCAAAATTTGGCAAATAACCATGAAAAAACAACAAAACTTGAAAATGCTTATATCGTGATTTCCAGTCGATTTTAGACACTTTTAGGTAGTTTTCATTTTTGCAAAACCACTATTCGTTTTGAAGTCTAGATGGTTAATATAAGCTAGATGGGTGTTGAAAACAATATATTTATCAAAGCCTTCATCAAAGTCACAAGCGTTTTCAGAATACACAAACTCACAAAATTTGGCAAATAACCATGAAAAAACAACAAAACTTGAAAATGCTTATTTCGTGATTTCCAGTCAATTTTAGACACTTTTAGGTAGTTTTCATTTTTGCAAAACCACTGTTCGTTTTGAAGTCTAGATGGTTAATATAAGCTAGATGGGTGTTGAAAACAATATATTTACCAAAGCCTTCATCGAAGTCACAAGCGTTTTCAGAATACACAATCTCACAAAATTTGGCAAATAACCATGAAAAAACAACAAAACTTGAAAATGCTTATTTCGTGATTTCCAGTCGATTTTAGACACTTTTAGGTAGTTTTCATTTTTGCAAAACCACTATTCGTTTTGAAGTCTAGATGGTTAATATAAGCTAGATGGGTGTTGAAAACAATATATTTATCAAAGCCTTCATCAAAGTCACAAGCGTTTTCAGAATACACAAACTCGCAAAATTTGGCAAATAACCATGAAAAAACAACAAAACTTGAAAATGCTTATATCGTGATTTCCAGTCGATTTTAGACACTTTTAGGTAGTTTTCATTTTTGCAAAACCACTATTCGTTTTGAAGTCTAGATGGTTAATATAAGCTAGATGGGTGTTGAAAACAATATATTTACCAAAGCCTTCATCGAAGTCACAAGCGTTTTCAGAATACACAATCTCACAAAATTTGGCAAATAACCATAAAAAAACAGCAAAACTTGAAAATGCTTATTTCTTGATTTCCAGTCGATTTTAGACACTTTTAGGTAGTTTTCATTTTTACAAAACCACTATTCGTTTTGAAGTCTAGATGGTTAATATAAGCTAGATGGGTGTTGAAAGCAATATATTTATCAAAGCCTTCATCAAAGTCACAAGCGTTTTCAGAATACACAAACTCGCAAAATTTGGCAAATAACCATGAAAAAACAACAAAACTTGAAAATGCTTATATCGTGATTTCCAGTCGATTTTAGACACTTTTAGGTAGTTTTCATTTTTGCAAAACCACTATTCGTTTTGAAGTCTAGAGGTTAATATAAGCTAGATGGGTGTTGAAAACAATATATTTACCAAAGCCTTCATCGGAGTCACAAGCGTTTTCAGAATACACAATCTCACAAAATTTGGCAAATAACCATGAAAAAACAACAAAACTTGAAAATGCTTATTTCGTGATTTCCAGTCGATTTGAGACACTTTTAGGTAGTTTTCATTTTTGCAAAACCACTATTCGTTTTGAAGTCTAGATGGTTAATATAAGCTAGATGGGTGTTGAAAACAATATATTTATCAAAGCCTTCATCAAAGTCACAAGCGTTTTCAGAATACACAAACTCGCAAAATTTGGCAAATAACCATGAAAAAACAACAAAACTTGAAAATGCTTATATCGTGATTTCCAGTCGATTTTAGACACTTTTAGGTAGTTTTCGTTTTGGCAAAACCACTATTCGTTTCGAAGTCTAGATGGTTAATATAAGCTAGATGGGTGTTGAAAACAATATATTTATCAAAGCCTTCATCAAAGTCACAAGCGTTTTCAGAATACACAAACTCGCAAAATTTGGCAAATAACCATGAAAAAACAACAAAACTTGAAAATGCTTATTTCTTGATTTCCAGTCGATTTTAGACACTTTTAGGTAGTTTTCATTTTTACAAAACCACTATTCGTTTTGAAGTCTAGATGGTTAATATAAGCTAGATGGGTGTTGAAAGCAATATATTTATCAAAGCCTTCATCAAAGTCACAAGCGTTTTCAGAATACACAAACTCACAAAATTTGGCAAATAACCATGAAAAAACAACAAAACTTGAAAATGCTTATTTCGTGATTTCCAGTCGATTTTAGACACTTTTAGGTAGTTTTCATTTTTGCAAAACCACTATTCGTTTTGAAGTCTAGATGGTTAATATAAGCTAGATGGGTGTTGAAAACAATATATTTACCAAAGCCTTCATCGAAGTCACAAGCGTTTTCAGAATACACAATCTCACAAAATTTGGCAAATAACCATGAAAAAACAACAAAACTTGAAAATGCTTATTTCGTGATTTCCAGTCGATTTTAGACACTTTTAGGTAGTTTTCATTTTTGCAAAACCACTATTCGTTTTGAAGTCTAGATGGTTAATATAAGCTAGATGGGTGTTGAAAACAATATATTTACCAAAGCCTTCATCGAAGTCACAAGCGTTTTCAGAATACACAATCTCACAAAATTTGGCAAATAACCATGAAAAAACAACAAAACTTGAAAATGCTTATTTCGTGATTTCCAGTCGATTTTAGACACTTTTAGGTAGTTTTCATTTTTGCAAAACCACTATTCGTTTTGAAGTCTAGATGGTTAATATAAGCTAGATGGGTGTTGAAAACAATATATTTATCAAAGCCTTCATCAAAGTCACAAGCGTTTTCAGAATACACAAACTCACAAAATTTGGCAAATAACCATGAAAAAACAACAAAACTTGAAAATGCTTATTTCGTGATTTCCAGTCGATTTTAGACACTTTTAGGTAGTTTTCATTTTTGCAAAACCACTATTCGTTTTGAAGTCTAGATGGTTAATATAAGCTAGATGGGTGTTGAAAACAATATATTTACCAAAGCCTTCATCGAAGTCACAAGCGTTTTCAGAATACACAATCTCACAAAATTTGGCAAATAACCATGAAAAAACAACAAAACTTGAAAATGCTTATTTCGTGATTTCCAGTCGATTTGAGACACTTTTAGGTAGTTTTCATTTTTGCAAAACCACTATTCGTTTTGAAGTCTAGATGGTTAATATAAGCTAGATGGGTGTTGAAAACAATATATTTATCAAAGCCTTCATCAAAGTCACAAGCGTTTTCAGAATACACAAACTCGCAAAATTTGGCAAATAACCATGAAAAAACAACAAAACTTGAAAATGCTTATATCGTGATTTCCAGTCGATTTTAGACACTTTTAGGTAGTTTTCATTTTTGCAAAACCACTATTCGTTTTGAAGTCTAGATGGTTAATATAAGCTAGATGGGTGTTGAAAACAATATATTTATCAAAGCCTTCATCAAAGTCACAAGCGTTTTCAGAATACACAAACTCGCAAAATTTGGCAAATAACCATGAAAAAACAACAAAACTTGAAAATGCTTATATCGTGATTTCCAGTCGATTTTAGACACTTTTAGGTAGTTTTCATTTTTGCAAAACCACTATTCGTTTTGAAGTCTAGATGGTTAATATAAGCTAGATGGGTGTTGAAAACAATATATTTATCAAAGCCTTCATCAAAGTCACAAGCGTTTTCAGAATACACAAACTCACAAAATATGGCAAATAACCATGAAAAAACAACAAAACTTGAAAATGCTTATTTCTTGATTTCCAGTCGATTTTAGACACTTTTAGGTAGTTTTCATTTTTACAAAACCACTATTCGTTTTGAAGTCTAGATGGTTAATATAAGCTAGATGGGTGTTGAAAGCAATATATTTATCAAAGCCTTCATCAAAGTCACAAGCGTTTTCAGAATACACAAACTCACAAAATTTGGCAAATAACCATGAAAAAACAACAAAACTTGAAAATGCTTATTTCGTGATTTCCAGTCGATTTTAGACACTTTTAGGTAGTTTTCATTTTTGCAAAACCACTATTCGTTTTGAAGTCTAGATGGTAAATATAAGCTAGATGGGTGTTGAAAACAATATATTTATCAAAGTCTTCATCAAAGTCACAAGCGTTTTCAGAATACACAAACTCACAAAATTTGGCAAATAACCATGAAAAAACAACAAAATTTGAAAATGCTTATTTCGTGATTTCCAGTCGATTTTAGACACTTTTAGGTAGTTTTCATTTTTGCAAAACCACTATTCGTTTTGAAGTCTAGATGGTTAATATAAGCTAGATGGGTGTTGAAAACAATATATTTATCAAAGCCTTCATCAAAGTCACAAGCGTTTTCAGAATACACAAACTCACAAAATTTGGCAAATAACCATGAAAAAACAACAAAACTTGAAAATGCTTATTTCGTGATTTCCAGTCGATTTGAGACACTTTTAGGTAGTTTTCATTTTTGCAAAACCACTATTCGTTTTGAAGTCTAGATGGTTAATATAAGCTAGATGGGTGTTGAAAACAATATATTTATCAAAGCCTTCATCAAAGTCACAAGCGTTTTCAGAATACACAAACTCGCAAAATTTGGCAAATAACCATGAAAAAACAACAAAACTTGAAAATGCTTATTTCGTGATTTCCAGTCGATTTTAGACACTTTTAGGTAGTTTTCATTTTTGCAAAACCACTATTCGTTTTGAAGTCTAGATGGTTAATATAAGCTAGATGGGTGTTGAAAACAATATATTTATCAAAGCCTTCATCAAAGTCACAAGCGTTTTCAGAATACACAAACTCGCAAAATTTGGCAAATAACCATGAAAAAACAACAAAACTTGAAAATGCTTATTTCGTAATTTCCAGTCGATTTTAGACACTTTTAGGTAGTTTTCATTTTTGAAAAACCACTATTCGTTTTGAAGTCTAGATGGTTAATATAAGCTAGATGGGTGTTGAAAACAATATATTTATCAAAGCCTTCATCAAAGTCACAAGCGTTTTCAGAATACACAAACTCGCAAAATTTGGCAAATAACCATGAAAAAACAACAAAACTTGAAAATGCTTATATCGTGATTTCCAGTCGATTTTAGACACTTTTAGGTAGTTTTCATTTTGCAAAACCACTATTCGTTTTGAAGTCTAGATGGTTAATATAAGCTAGATGGGTGTTGAAAACAATATATTTATCAAAGCCTTCATCAAAGTCACAAGCGTTTTCAGAATACACAAACTCGCAAAATTTGGCAAATAACCATGAAAAAACAACAAAACTTGAAAATGCTTATTTCTTGATTTCCAGTCGATTTTAGACACTTTTAGGTAGTTTTCATTTTTACAAAACCACTATTCGTTTTGAAGTCTAGATGGTTAATATAAGCTAGATGGGTGTTGAAAGCAATATATTTATCAAAGCCTTCATCAAAGTCACAAGCGTTTTCAGAATACACAAACTCGCAAAATCTGGCAAATAACCATGAAAAAACAACAAAACTTGAAAATGCTTATTTCGTGATTTCCAGTCGATTTTAGACACTTTTAGGTAGTTTTCATTTTTGCAAAACCACTATTCGTTTTGAAGTCTAGATGGTTAATATAAGCTAGATGGGTGTTGAAAACAATATATTTATCAAAGTCTTCATCAAAGTCACAAGCGTTTTCAGAATACACAAACTCGCAAAATTTGGCAAATAACCATGAAAAAACAACAAAACTTGAAAATGCTTATTTCGTGATTTCCAGTCGATTTTAGACACTTTTAGGTAGTTTTCATTTTTGCAAAACCATTATTCGTTTTGAAGTCTAGATGGTTAATATAAGCTAGATGGGTGTTGAAAACAATATATTTATCAAAGCCTTCATCAAAGTCACAAGCGTTTTCAGAATACACAAACTCGCAAAATTTGGCAAATAACCATGAAAAAACAACAAAACTTGAAAATGCTTATTTCGTGATTTCCAGTCGATTTTAGACACTTTTAGGTAGTTTTCATTTTTGCAAAACCACTATTCGTTTTGAAGTCTAGATGGTTAATATAAGCTAGATGGGTGTTGAAAACAATATATTTATCAAAGCCTTCATCAAAGTCACAAGCGTTTTCAGAATACACAAACTCGCAAAATTTGGCAAATAACCATGAAAAAACAACAAAACTTGAAAATGCTTATTTCGTAATTTCCAGTCGATTTTAGACACTTTTAGGTAGTTTTCATTTTTGCAAAACCACTATTCGTTTTGAAGTCTAGATGGTTAATATAAGCTAGATGGGTGTTGAAAACAATATATTTATCAAAGCCTTCATCAAAGTCACAAGCGTTTTCAGAATACACAAACTCGCAAAATTTGGCAAATAACCATGAAAAAACAACAAAACTTGAAATGCTTATATCGTGATTTCCAGTCGATTTTAGACACTTTTAGGTAGTTTTCATTTTTGCAAAACCACTATTCGTTTCGAAGTCTAGATGGTTAATATAAGCTAGATGGGTGTTGAAAACAATATATTTATCAAAGCCTTCATCAAAGTCACAAGCGTTTTCAGAATACACAAACTCGCAAAATTTGGCAAATAACCATGAAAAAACAACAAAACTTGAAAATGCTTATTTCTTGATTTCCAGTCGATTTTAGACACTTTTAGGTAGTTTTCATTTTTACAAAACCACTATTCGTTTTGAAGTCTAGATGGTTAATATAAGCTAGATGGGTGTTGAAAGCAATATATTTATCAAAGCCTTCATCAAAGTCACAAGCGTTTTCAGAATACACAAACTCACAAAATTTGGCAAATAACCATGAAAAAACAACAAAACTTGAAAATGCTTATTTCGTGATTTCCAGTCGATTTTAGACACTTTTAGGTAGTTTTCATTTTTGCAAAACCACTATTCGTTTTGAAGTCTAGATGGTTAATATAAGCTAGATGGGTGTTGAAAACAATATATTTACCAAAGCCTTCATCGAAGTCACAAGCGTTTTCAGAATACACAATCTCACAAAATTTGGCAAATAACCATGAAAAAACAACAAAACTTGAAAATGCTTATTTCGTGATTTCCAGTCGATTTTAGACACTTTTAGGTAGTTTTCATTTTTGCAAAACCACTATTCGTTTTGAAGTCTAGATGGTTAATATAAGCTAGATGGGTGTTGAAAACAATATATTTATCAAAGCCTTCATCAAAGTCACAAGCGTTTTCAGAATACACAATCTCACAAAATTTGGCAAATAACCATGAAAAAACAACAAAACTTGAAAATGCTTATTTCGTGATTTCCAGTCGATTTTAGACACTTTTAGGTAGTTTTCATTTTTGCAAAACCACTATTCGTTTTGAAGTCTAGATGGTTAATATAAGCTAGATGGGTGTTGAAAACAATATATTTATCAAAGCCTTCATCAAAGTCACAAGCGTTTTCAGAATACACAAACTCACAAAATTTGGCAAATAACCATGAAAAAACAACAAAACTTGAAAATGCTTATTTCGTGATTTCCAGTCGATTTGAGACACTTTTAGGTAGTTTTCATTTTTGCAAAACCACTATTCGTTTTGAAGTCTAGATGGTTAATATAAGCTAGATGGGTGTTGAAAACAATATATTTATCAAAGCCTTCATCAAAGTCACAAGCGTTTTCAGAATACACAAACTCGCAAAATTTGGCAAATAACCATGAAAAAACAACAAAACTTGAAAATGCTTATTTCGTGATTTCCAGTCGATTTATACACTTTTAGGTAGTTTTCATTTTTGCAAAACCACTATTCGTTTTGAAGTCTAGATGGTTAATATAAGCTAGATGGGTGTTGAAAACAATATATTTATCAAAGCCTTCATCAAAGTCACAAGCGTTTTCAGAATACACAAACTCGCAACATTTGGCAAATAACCATGTAAAAACAACAAAACTTGAAAATGCTTATTTCGTAATTTCCAGTCGATTTTAGACACTTTTAGGTAGTTTTCATTTTTGCAAAACCACTATTCGTTTTGAAGTCTAGATGGTTAATATAAGCTAGATGGGTGTTGAAAACAATATATTTATCAAAGCCTTCATCAAAGTCACAAGCGTTTTCAGAATACACAAACTCGCAAAATTTGGCAAATAACCATGAAAAAACAACAAAACTTGAAAATGCTTATATCGTGATTTCCAGTCGATTTTAGACACTTTTAGGTAGTTTTCATTTTGCAAAACCACTATTCGTTTTGAAGTCTAGATGGTTAATATAAGCTAGATGGGTGTTGAAAACAATATATTTATCAAAGCCTTCATCAAAGTCACAAGCGTTTTCAGAATACACAAACTCGCAAAATTTGGCAAATAACCATGAAAAAACAACAAAACTTGAAATGCTTATATCGTGATTTCCAGTCGATTTTAGACACTTTTAGGTAGTTTTCATTTTTGCAAAACCACTATTCGTTTCGAAGTCTAGATGGTTAATATAAGCTAGATGGGTGTTGAAAACAATATATTTATCAAAGCCTTCATCAAAGTCACAAGCGTTTTCAGAATACACAAACTCGCAAAATTTGGCAAATAACCATGAAAAAACAACAAAACTTGAAAATGCTTATTTCTTGATTTCCAGTCGATTTTAGACACTTTTAGGTAGTTTTCATTTTTACAAAACCACTATTCGTTTTGAAGTCTAGATGGTTAATATAAGCTAGATGGGTGTTGAAAGCAATATATTTATCAAAGCCTTCATCAAAGTCACAAGCGTTTTCAGAATACACAAACTCACAAAATTTGGCAAATAACCATGAAAAAACAACAAAACTTGAAAATGCTTATTTCGTGATTTCCAGTCGATTTTAGACACTTTTAGGTAGTTTTCATTTTTGCAAAACCACTATTCGTTTTGAAGTCTAGATGGTTAATATAAGCTAGATGGGTGTTGAAAACAATATATTTACCAAAGCCTTCATCGAAGTCACAAGCGTTTTCAGAATACACAATCTCACAAAATTTGGCAAATAACCATGAAAAAACAACAAAACTTGAAAATGCTTATTTCGTGATTTCCAGTCGATTTTAGACACTTTTAGGTAGTTTTCATTTTTGCAAAACCACTATTCGTTTTGAAGTCTAGATGGTTAATATAAGCTAGATGGGTGTTGAAAACAATATATTTATCAAAGCCTTCATCAAAGTCACAAGCGTTTTCAGAATACACAATCTCACAAAATTTGGCAAATAACCATGAAAAAACAACAAAACTTGAAAATGCTTATTTCGTGATTTCCAGTCGATTTTAGACACTTTTAGGTAGTTTTCATTTTTGCAAAACCACTATTCGTTTTGAAGTCTAGATGGTTAATATAAGCTAGATGGGTGTTGAAAACAATATATTTATCAAAGCCTTCATCAAAGTCACAAGCGTTTTCAGAATACACAAACTCACAAAATTTGGCAAATAACCATGAAAAAACAACAAAACTTGAAAATGCTTATTTCGTGATTTCCAGTCGATTTTAGACACTTTTAGGTAGTTTTCATTTTTGCAAAACCACTATTCGTTTTGAAGTCTAGATGGTTAATATAAGCTAGATGGGTGTTGAAAACAATATATTTATCAAAGCCTTCATCAAAGTCACAAGCGTTTTCAGAATACACAAACTCGCAACATTTGGCAAATAACCATGTAAAAACAACAAAACTTGAAAATGCTTATTTCGTAATTTCCAGTCGATTTTAGACACTTTTAGGTAGTTTTCATTTTTGCAAAACCACTATTCGTTTTGAAGTCTAGATGGTTAATATAAGCTAGATGGGTGTTGAAAACAATATATTTATCAAAGCCTTCATCAAAGTCACAAGCGTTTTCAGAATACACAAACTCGCAAAATTTGGCAAATAACCATGAAAAAACAACAAAACTTGAAAATGCTTATATCGTGATTTCCAGTCGATTTTAGACACTTTTAGGTAGTTTTCATTTTGCAAAACCACTATTCGTTTTGAAGTCTAGATGGTTAATATAAGCTAGATGGGTGTTGAAAACAATATATTTATCAAAGCCTTCATCAAAGTCACAAGCGTTTTCAGAATACACAAACTCGCAAAATTTGGCAAATAACCATGAAAAAACAACAAAACTTGAAAATGCTTATTTCTTGATTTCCAGTCGATTTGAGACACTTTTAGGTAGTTTTCATTTTTGCAAAACCACTATTCGTTTTGAAGTCTAGATGGTTAATATAAGCTAGATGGGTGTTGAAAACAATATATTTATCAAAGCCTTCATCAAAGTCACAAGTGTTTTCAGAATACACAAACTCGCAAAATCTGGCAAATAACCATGAAAAAACAACAAAACTTGAAAATGCTTATTTCGTGATTTCCAGTCGATTTTAGACACTTTTAGGTAGTTTTCATTTTTGCAAAACCACTATTCGTTTTGAAGTCTAGATGGTTAATATAAGCTAGATGGGTGTTGAAAACAATATATTTATCAAAGTCTTCATCAAAGTCACAAGCGTTTTCAGAATACACAAACTCGCAAAATTTGGCAAATAACCATGAAAAAACAACAAAACTTGAAAATGCTTATTTCGTGATTTCCAGTCGATTTTAGACACTTTTAGGTAGTTTTCATTTTTGCAAAACCATTATTCGTTTTGAAGTCTAGATGGTTAATATAAGCTAGATGGGTGTTGAAAACAATATATTTATCAAAGCCTTCATCAAAGTCACAAGCGTTTTCAGAATACACAAACTCGCAAAATTTGGCAAATAACCATGAAAAAACAACAAAACTTGAAAATGCTTATTTCGTGATTTCCAGTCGATTTTAGACACTTTTAGGTAGTTTTCATTTTTGCAAAACCACTATTCGTTTTGAAGTCTAGATGGTTAATATAAGCTAGATGGGTGTTGAAAACAATATATTTATCAAAGCCTTCATCAAAGTCACAAGCGTTTTCAGAATACACAAACTCGCAAAATTTGGCAAATAACCATGAAAAAACAACAAAACTTGAAAATGCTTATTTCGTAATTTCCAGTCGATTTTAGACACTTTTAGGTAGTTTTCATTTTTGCAAAACCACTATTCGTTTTGAAGTCTAGATGGTTAATATAAGCTAGATGGGTGTTGAAAACAATATATTTATCAAAGCCTTCATCAAAGTCACAAGCATTTTCAGAATACACAAACTCGCAAAATTTGGCAAATAACCATGAAAAAACAACAAAACTTGAAAATGCTTATATCGTGATTTCCAGTCGATTTTAGACACTTTTAGGTAGTTTTCATTTTTGCAAAACCACTATTCGTTTCGAAGTCTAGATGGTTAATATAAGCTAGATGGGTGTTGAAAACAATATATTTATCAAAGCCTTCATCAAAGTCACAAGCGTTTTCAGAATACACAAACTCGCAAAATTTGGCAAATAACCATGAAAAAACAACAAAACTTGAAAATGCTTATTTCTTGATTTCCAGTCGATTTTAGACACTTTTAGGTAGTTTTCATTTTTACAAAACCACTATTCGTTTTGAAGTCTAGATGGTTAATATAAGCTAGATGGGTGTTGAAAGCAATATATTTATCAAAGCCTTCATCAAAGTCACAAGCGTTTTCAGAATACACAAACTCACAAAATTTGGCAAATAACCATGAAAAAACAACAAAACTTGAAAATGCTTATTTCGTGATTTCCAGTCGATTTTAGACACTTTTAGGTAGTTTTCATTTTTGCAAAACCACTATTCGTTTTGAAGTCTAGATGGTTAATATAAGCTAGATGGGTGTTGAAAACAATATATTTACCAAAGCCTTCATCGAAGTCACAAGCGTTTTCAGAATACACAATCTCACAAAATTTGGCAAATAACCATGAAAAAACAACAAAACTTGAAAATGCTTATTTCGTGATTTCCAGTCGATTTTAGACACTTTTAGGTAGTTTTCATTTTTGCAAAACCACTATTCGTTTTGAAGTCTAGATGGTTAATATAAGCTAGATGGGTGTTGAAAACAATATATTTACCAAAGCCTTCATCGAAGTCACAAGCGTTTTCAGAATACACAATCTCACAAAATTTGGCAAATAACCATGAAAAAACAACAAAACTTGAAAATGCTTATTTCGTGATTTCCAGTCGATTTTAGACACTTTTAGGTAGTTTTCATTTTTGCAAAACCACTATTCGTTTTGAAGTCTAGATGGTTAATATAAGCTAGATGGGTGTTGAAAACAATATATTTATCAAAGCCTTCATCAAAGTCACAAGCGTTTTCAGAATACACAAACTCGCAAAATTTGGCAAATAACCATGAAAAAACAACAAAACTTGAAAATGCTTATATCGTGATTTCCAGTCGATTTTAGACACTTTTAGGTAGTTTTCATTTTTGCAAAACCACTATTCGTTTTGAAGTCTAGATGGTTAATATAAGCTAGATGGGTGTTGAAAGCAATATATTTATCAAAGCCTTCATCAAAGTCACAAGCGTTTTCAGAATACACAAACTCACAAAATTTGGCAAATAACCATGAAAAAACAACAAAACTTGAAAATGCTTATTTCGTGATTTCCAGTCGATTTTAGACACTTTTAGGTAGTTTTCATTTTTGCAAAACCACTATTCGTTTTGAAGTCTAGATGGTTAATATAAGCTAGATGGGTGTTGAAAACAATATATTTACCAAAGCCTTCATCGAAGTCACAAGCGTTTTCAGAATACACAATCTCACAAAATTTGGCAAATAACCATGAAAAAACAACAAAACTTGAAAATGCTTATTTCGTGATTTCCAGTCGATTTTAGACACTTTTAGGTAGTTTTCATTTTTGCAAAACCACTATTCGTTTTGAAGTCTAGATGGTTAATATAAGCTAGATGGGTGTTGAAAACAATATATTTACCAAAGCCTTCATCGAAGTCACAAGCGTTTTCAGAATACACAATCTCACAAAATTTGGCAAATAACCATGAAAAAACAACAAAACTTGAAAATGCTTATTTCGTGATTTCCAGTCGATTTTAGACACTTTTAGGTAGTTTTCATTTTTGCAAAACCACTATTCGTTTTGAAGTCTAGATGGTTAATATAAGCTAGATGGGTGTTGAAAACAATATATTTATCAAAGCCTTCATCAAAGTCACAAGCGTTTTCAGAATACACAATCTCACAAAATTTGGCAAATAACCATGAAAAAACAACAAAACTTGAGAATGCTTATTTCGTGATTTCCAGTCGATTTTAGACACTTTTAGGTAGTTTTCATTTTTGCAAAACCACTATTCGTTTTGAAGTCTAGATGGTTAATATAAGCTAGATGGGTGTTGAAAACAATATATTTATCAAAGCCTTCATCAAAGTCACAAGCGTTTTCAGAATACACAAACTCACAAAATTTGGCAAATAACCATGAAAAAACAACAAAACTTGAAAATGCTTATTTCGTGATTTCCAGTCGATTTTAGACACTTTTAGGTAGTTTTCATTTTTGCTTAACCACTATTCGTTTTGAAGTCTAGATGGTTAATATAAGCTAGATGGGTGTTGAAAACAATATATTTATCAAAGCCTTCATCAAAGTCACAAACGTTTTCAGAATACACAAACTCACAAAATTTGGCAAATAACCATGAAAAAACAACAAAACTTGAAAATGCTTATTTCGTGATTTCCAGTCGATTTTAGACACTTTTAGGTAGTTTTCATTTTTGCAAAACCACTATTCGTTTTGAAGTCTAGATGGTTAATATAAGCTAGATGGGTGTTGAAAACAATATATTTATCAAAGTCTTCATCAAAGTCACAAGCGTTTTCAGAATACACAAACTCACAAAATTTGGCAAATAACCATGAAAAAACAACAAAACTTGAAAATGCTTATTTCGTGATTTCCAGTCGATTTTAGACACTTTTAGGTAGTTTTCATTTTTGCAAAACCACTATTCGTTTTGAAGTCTAGATGGTTAATATAAGCTAGATGGGTGTTGAAAACAATATATTTATCAAAGCCTTCATCAAAGTCACAAGCGTTTTCAGAATACACAATCTCACAAAATTTGGCAAATAACCATGAAAAAACAACAAAACTTGAAAATGCTTATTTCGTGATTTCCAGTCGATTTTAGACACTTTTAGGTAGTTTTCATTTTTGCAAAACCACTATTCGTTTTGAAGTCTAGATGGTTAATATAAGCTAGATGGGTGTTGAAAACAATATATTTATCAAAGCCTTCATCAAAGTCACAAGCGTTTTCAGAATACACAAACTCACAAAATTTGGCAAATAACCATGAAAAAACAACAAAACTTGAAAATGCTTATTTCGTGATTTCCAGTCGATTTGAGACACTTTTAGGTAGTTTTCATTTTTGCAAAACCACTATTCGTTTTGAAGTCTAGATGGTTAATATAAGCTAGATGGGTGTTGAAAACAATATATTTATCAAAGCCTTCATCAAAGTCACAAGCGTTTTCAGAATACACAAACTCGCAAAATTTGGCAAATAACCATGAAAAAACAACAAAACTTGAAAATGCTTATATCGTGATTTCCAGTCGATTTTAGACACTTTTAGGTAGTTTTCATTTTGCAAAACCACTATTCGTTTTGAAATCTAGATGGTTAATATAAGCTAGATGGGTGTTGAAAACAATATATTTATCAAAGCCTTCATCAAAGTCACAAGCGTTTTCAGAATACACAAACTCGCAAAATTTGGCAAATAACCATGAAAAAACAACAAAACTTGAAAATGCTTATTTCTTGATTTCCAGTCGATTTTAGACACTTTTAGGTAGTTTTCATTTTTACAAAACCACTATTCGTTTTGAAGTCTAGATGGTTAATATAAGCTAGATGGGTGTTGAAAGCAATATATTTATCAAAGCCTTCATCAAAGTCACAAGCGTTTTCAGAATACACAAACTCACAAAATTTGGCAAATAACCATAAAAAAACAACAAAACTTGAAAATGCTTATTTCGTGATTTCCAGTCGATTTGAGACACTTTTAGGTAGTTTTCATTTTTGCAAAACCACTATTCGTTTTGAAGTCTAGATGGTTAATATAAGCTAGATGGGTGTTGAAAACAATATATTTATCAAAGCCTTCATCAAAGTCACAAGCGTTTTCAGAATACACAAACTCGCAAAATCTGGCAAATAACCATGAAAAAACAACAAAACTTGAAAATGCTTATTTCGTGATTTCCAGTCGATTTTAGACACTTTTAGGTAGTTTTCATTTTTGCAAAACCACTATTCGTTTTGAAGTCTAGATGGTTAATATAAGCTAGATGGGTGTTGAAAACAATATATTTATCAAAGTCTTCATCAAAGTCACAAGCGTTTTCAGAATACACAAACTCGCAAAATTTGGCAAATAACCATGAAAAAACAACAAAACTTGAAAATGCTTATTTCGTGATTTCCAGTCGATTTTAGACACTTTTAGGTAGTTTTCATTTTTGCAAAACCATTATTCGTTTTGAAGTCTAGATGGTTAATATAAGCTAGATGGGTGTTGAAAACAATATAATTATCAAAGCCTTCATCAAAGTCACAAGCGTTTTCAGAATACACAAACTCGCAAAATTTGGCCAATAACCATGAAAAAACAACAAAACTTGAAAATGCTTATTTCGTGATTTCCAGTCGATTTTAGACACTTTTAGGTAGTTTTCATTTTTGCAAAACCACTATTCGTTTTGAAGTCTAGATGGTTAATATAAGCTAGATGGGTGTTGAAAACAATATATTTATCAAAGCCTTCATCAAAGTCACAAGCGTTTTCAGAATACACAAACTCGCAAAATTTGGCAAATAACCATGAAAAAACGACAAAACTTGAAAATGCTTATTTCGTAATTTCCAGTCGATTTTAGACACTTTTAGGTAGTTTTCATTTTTGCAAAACCACTATTCGTTTTGAAGTCTAGATGGTTAATATAAGCTAGATGGGTGTTGAAAACAATATATTTATCAAAGCCTTCATCAAAGTCACAAGCGTTTTCAGAATACACAAACTCGCAAAATTTGGCAAATAACCATGAAAAAACAACAAAACTTGAAAATGCTTATATCGTGATTTCCAGTCGATTTTAGACACTTTTAGGTAGTTTTCATTTTTGCAAAACCACTATTCGTTTCGAAGTCTAGATGGTTAATATAAGCTAGATGGGTGTTGAAAACAATATATTTATCAAAGCCTTCATCAAAGTCACAAGCGTTTTCAGAATACACAAACTCGCAAAATTTGGCAAATAACCATGAAAAAACAACAAAACTTGAAAATGCTTATTTCTTGATTTCCAGTCGATTTTAGACACTTTTAGGTAGTTTTCATTTTTACAAAACCACTATTCGTTTTGAAGTCTAGATGGTTAATATAAGCTAGATGGGTGTTGAAAGCAATATATTTATCAAAGCCTTCATCAAAGTCACAAGCGTTTTCAGAATACACAAACTCACAAAATTTGGCAAATAACCATGAAAAAACAACAAAACTTGAAAATGCTTATTTCGTGATTTCCAGTCGATTTTAGACACTTTTAGGTAGTTTTCATTTTTGCAAAACCACTATTCGTTTTGAAGTCTAGATGGTTAATATAAGCTAGATGGGTGTTGAAAACAATATATTTACCAAAGCCTTCATCGAAGTCACAAGCGTTTTCAGAATACACAATCTCACAAAATTTGGCAAATAACCATGAAAAAACAACAAAACTTGAAAATGCTTATTTCGTGATTTCCAGTCGATTTTAGACACTTTTAGGTAGTTTTCATTTTTGCAAAACCACTATTCGTTTTGAAGTCTAGATGGTTAATATAAGCTAGATGGGTGTTGAAAACAATATATTTATCAAAGCCTTCATCAAAGTCACAAGCGTTTTCAGAATACACAAACTCGCAAAATTTGGCAAATAACCATGAAAAAACAACAAAACTTGAAAATGCTTATATCGTGATTTCCAGTCGATTTTAGACACTTTTAGGTAGTTTTCATTTTTGCAAAACCACTATTCGTTTTGAAGTCTAGATGGTTAATATAAGCTAGATGGGTGTTGAAAACAATATATTTATCAAAGCCTTCATCAAAGTCACAAGCGTTTTCAGAATACACAAACTCACAAAATTTGGCAAATAACCATGAAAAAACAACAAAACTTGAAAATGCTTATTTCGTGATTTCCAGTCGATTTTAGACACTTTTAGGTAGTTTTCATTTTTGCAAAACCACTATTCGTTTTGAAGTCTAGATGGTTAATATAAGCTAGATGGGTGTTGAAAACAATATATTTACCAAAGCCTTCATCGAAGTCACAAGCGTTTTCAGAATACACAATCTCACAAAATTTGGCAAATAACCATGAAAAAACCACAAAACTTGAAAATGCTTATTTCGTGATTTCCAGTCGATTTTAGACACTTTTAGGTAGTTTTCATTTTTGCAAAACCACTATTCGTTTTGAAGTCTAGATGGTTAATATAAGCTAGATGGGTGTTGAAAACAATATATTTATCAAAGCCTTCATCAAAGTCACAAGCGTTTTCAGAATACACAAACTCGCAAAATTTGGCAAATAACCATGAAAAAACAACAAAACTTGAAAATGCTTATATCGTGATTTCCAGTCGATTTTAGACACTTTTAGGTAGTTTTCATTTTTGCAAAACCACTATTCGTTTTGAAGTCTAGATGGTTAATATAAGCTAGATGGGTGTTGAAAACAATATATTTATCAAAGCCTTCATCAAAGTCACAAGCGTTTTCAGAATACACAAACTCACAAAATATGGCAAATAACCATGAAAAAACAACAAAACTTGAAAATGCTTATTTCTTGATTTCCAGTCGATTTTAGACACTTTTAGGTAGTTTTCATTTTTACAAAACCACTATTCGTTTTGAAGTCTAGATGGTTAATATAAGCTAGATGGGTGTTGAAAGCAATATATTTATCAAAGCCTTCATCAAAGTCACAAGCGTTTTCAGAATACACAAACTCACAAAATTTGGCAAATAACCATGAAAAAACAACAAAACTTGAAAATGCTTATTTCGTGATTTCCAGTCGATTTTAGACACTTTTAGGTAGTTTTCATTTTTGCAAAACCACTATTCGTTTTGAAGTCTAGATGGTAAATATAAGCTAGATGGGTGTTGAAAACAATATATTTATCAAAGTCTTCATCAAAGTCACAAGCGTTTTCAGAATACACAAACTCACATAATTTGGCAAATAACCATGAAAAAACAACAAAACTTGAAAATGCTTATTTCGTGATTTCCAGTCGATTTTAGACACTTTTAGGTAGTTTTCATTTTTGCAAAACCATTATTCGTTTTGAAGTCTAGATGGTTAATATAAGCTAGATGGGTGTTGAAAACAATATATTTATCAAAGCCTTCATCAAAGTCACAAGCGTTTTCAGAATACACAATCTCACAAAATTTGGCAAATAACCATGAAAAAACAACAAAACTTGAAAATGCTTATTTCGTGATTTCCAGTCGATTTTAGACACTTTTAGGTAGTTTTCATTTTTGCAAAACCACTATTCGTTTTGAAGTCTAGATGGTTAATATAAGCTAGATGGGTGTTGAAAACAATATATTTATCAAAGCCTTCATCAAAGTCACAAGCGTTTTCAGAATACACAAACTCACAAAATTTGGCAAATAACCATGAAAAAACAACAAAACTTGAAAATGCTTATTTCGTGATTTCCAGTCGATTTGAGACACTTTTAGGTAGTTTTCATTTTTGCAAAACCACTATTCGTTTTGAAGTCTAGATGGTTAATATAAGCTAGATGGGTGTTGAAAACAATATATTTATCAAAGCCTTCATCAAAGTCACAAGCGTTTTCAGAATACACAAACTCGCAAAATTTGGCAAATAACCATGAAAAAACAACAAAACTTGAAAATGCTTATTTCGTGATTTCCAGTCGATTTTAGACACTTTTAGGTAGTTTTCATTTTTGCAAAACCACTATTCGTTTTGAAGTCTAGATGGTTAATATAAGCTAGATGGGTGTTGAAAACAATATATTTATCAAAGCCTTCATCAAAGTCACAAGCGTTTTCAGAATACACAAACTCGCAAAATTTGGCAAATAACCATGAAAAAACAACAAAACTTGAAAATGCTTATTTCGTAATTTCCAGTCGATTTTAGACACTTTTAGGTAGTTTTCATTTTTGCAAAACCACTATTCGTTTTGAAGTCTAGATGGTTAATATAAGCTAGATGGGTGTTGAAAACAATATATTTATCAAAGCCTTCATCAAAGTCACAAGCGTTTTCAGAATACACAAACTCGCAAAATTTGGCAAATAACCATGAAAAAACAACAAAACTTGAAAATGCTTATATCGTGATTTCCAGTCGATTTTAGACACTTTTAGGTAGTTTTCATTTTGCAAAACCACTATTCGTTTTGAAGTCTAGATGGTTAATATAAGCTAGATGGGTGTTGAAAACAATATATTTATCAAAGCCTTCATCAAAGTCACAAGCGTTTTCAGAATACACAAACTCGCAAAATTTGGCAAATAACCATGAAAAAACAACAAAACTTGAAAATGCTTATTTCTTGATTTCCAGTCGATTTTAGACACTTTTAGGTAGTTTTCATTTTTACAAAACCACTATTCGTTTTGAAGTCTAGATGGTTAATATAAGCTAGATGGGTGTTGAAAACAATATATTTATCAAAGTCTTCATCAAAGTCACAAGCGTTTTCAGAATACACAAACTCACATAATTTGGCAAATAACCATGAAAAAACAACAAAACTTGAAAATGCTTATTTCGTGATTTCCAGTCGATTTTAGACACTTTTAGGTAGTTTTCATTTTTGCAAAACCATTATTCGTTTTGAAGTCTAGATGGTTAATATAAGCTAGATGGGTGTTGAAAACAATATATTTATCAAAGCCTTCATCAAAGTCACAAGCGTTTTCAGAATACACAATCTCACAAAATTTGGCAAATAACCATGAAAAAACAACAAAACTTGAAAATGCTTATTTCGTGATTTCCAGTCGATTTTAGACACTTTTAGGTAGTTTTCATTTTTGCAAAACCACTATTCGTTTTGAAGTCTAGATGGTTAATATAAGCTAGATGGGTGTTGAAAACAATATATTTATCAAAGCCTTCATCAAAGTCACAAGCGTTTTCAGAATACACAAACTCACAAAATTTGGCAAATAACCATGAAAAAACAACAAAACTTGAAAATGCTTATTTCGTGATTTCCAGTCGATTTGAGACACTTTTAGGTAGTTTTCATTTTTGCAAAACCACTATTCGTTTTGAAGTCTAGATGGTTAATATAAGCTAGATGGGTGTTGAAAACAATATATTTATCAAAGCCTTCATCAAAGTCACAAGCGTTTTCAGAATACACAAACTCGCAAAATTTGGCAAATAACCATGAAAAAACAACAAAACTTGAAAATGCTTATTTCGTGATTTCCAGTCGATTTTAGACACTTTTAGGTAGTTTTCATTTTTGCAAAACCACTATTCGTTTTGAAGTCTAGATGGTTAATATAAGCTAGATGGGTGTTGAAAACAATATATTTATCAAAGCCTTCATCAAAGTCACAAGCGTTTTCAGAATACACAAACTCGCAAAATTTGGCAAATAACCATGAAAAAACAACAAAACTTGAAAATGCTTATTTCGTAATTTCCAGTCGATTTTAGACACTTTTAGGTAGTTTTCATTTTTGCAAAACCACTATTCGTTTTGAAGTCTAGATGGTTAATATAAGCTAGATGGGTGTTGAAAACAATATATTTATCAAAGCCTTCATCAAAGTCACAAGCGTTTTCAGAATACACAAACTCGCAAAATTTGGCAAATAACCATGAAAAAACAACAAAACTTGAAAATGCTTATATCGTGATTTCCAGTCGATTTTAGACACTTTTAGGTAGTTTTCATTTTGCAAAACCACTATTCGTTTTGAAGTCTAGATGGTTAATATAAGCTAGATGGGTGTTGAAAACAATATATTTATCAAAGCCTTCATCAAAGTCACAAGCGTTTTCAGAATACACAAACTCGCAAAATTTGGCAAATAACCATGAAAAAACAACAAAACTTGAAAATGCTTATTTCTTGATTTCCAGTCGATTTTAGACACTTTTAGGTAGTTTTCATTTTTACAAAACCACTATTCGTTTTGAAGTCTAGATGGTTAATATAAGCTAGATGGGTGTTGAAAACAATATATTTATCAAAGCCTTCATCAAAGTCACAAGCGTTTTCAGAATACACAAACTCACAAAATTTGGCAAATAACCATAAAAAAACAACAAAACTTGAAAATGCTTATTTCGTGATTTCCAGTCGATTTGAGACACTTTTAGGTAGTTTTCATTTTTGCAAAACCACTATTCGTTTTGAAGTCTAGATGGTTAATATAAGCTAGATGGGTGTTGAAAACAATATATTTATCAAAGCCTTCATCAAAGTCACAAGCGTTTTCAGAATACACAAACTCGCAAAATTTGGCAAATAACCATGAAAAAACAACAAAACTTGAAAATGCTTATTTCGTGATTTCCAGTCGATTTTAGACACTTTTAGGTAGTTTTCATTTTTGCAAAACCACTATTCGTTTTGAAGTCTAGATGGTTAATATAAGCTAGATGGGTGTTGAAAACAATATATTTATCAAAGCCTTCATCAAAGTCACAAGCGTTTTCAGAATACACAAACTCACAAAATTTGGCAAATAACCATAAAAAAACAACAAAACTTGAAAATGCTTATTTCGTGATTTCCAGTCGATTTGAGACACTTTTAGGTAGTTTTCATTTTTGCAAAACCACTATTCGTTTTGAAGTCTAGATGGTTAATATAAGCTAGATGGGTGTTGAAAACAATATATTTATCAAAGCCTTCATCAAAGTCACAAGCGTTTTCAGAATACACAAACTCGCAAAATCTGGCAAATAACCATGAAAAAACAACAAAACTTGAAAATGCTTATTTCGTGATTTCCAGTCGATTTTAGACACTTTTAGGTAGTTTTCATTTTTGCAAAACCATTATTCGTTTTGAAGTCTAGATGGTTAATATAAGCTAGATGGGTGTTGAAAACAATATATTTATCAAAGCCTTCATCAAAGTCACAAGCGTTTTCAGAATACACAAACTCGCAAAATTTGGCAAATAACCATGAAAAAACAACAAAACTTGAAAATGCTTATTTCGTGATTTCCAGTCGATTTTAGACACTTTTAGGTAGTTTTCATTTTTGCAAAACCACTATTCGTTTTGAAGTCTAGATGGTTAATATAAGCTAGATGGGTGTTGAAAACAATATATTTATCAAAGCCTTCATCAAAGTCACAAGCGTTTTCAGAATACACAAACTCGCAAAATTTGGCAAATAACCATGAAAAAACAACAAAACTTGAAAATGCTTATTTCGTAATTTCCAGTCGATTTTAGACACTTTTAGGTAGTTTTCATTTTTGCAAAACCACTATTCGTTTTGAAGTCTAGATGGTTAATATAAGCTAGATGGGTGTTGAAAACAATATATTTATCAAAGCCTTCATCAAAGTCACAAGCGTTTTCAGAATACACAAACTCGCAAAATTTGGCAAATAACCATGAAAAAACAACAAAACTTGAAAATGCTTATATCGTGATTTCCAGTCGATTTTAGACACTTTTAGGTAGTTTTCATTTTTGCAAAACCACTATTCGTTTCGAAGTCTAGATGGTTAATATAAGCTAGATGGGTGTTGAAAACAATATATTTATCAAAGCCTTCATCAAAGTCACAAGCGTTTTCAGAATACACAAACTCGCAAAATTTGGCAAATAACCATGAAAAAACAACAAAACTTGAAAATGCTTATTTCTTGATTTCCAGTCGATTTTAGACACTTTTAGGTAGTTTTCATTTTTACAAAACCACTATTCGTTTTGAAGTCTAGATGGTTAATATAAGCTAGATGGGTGTTGAAAGCAATATATTTATCAAAGCCTTCATCAAAGTCACAAGCGTTTTCAGAATACACAAACTCACAAAATTTGGCAAATAACCATGAAAAAACAACAAAACTTGAAAATGCTTATTTCGTGATTTCCAGTCGATTTTAGACACTTTTAGGTAGTTTTCATTTTTGCAAAACCACTATTCGTTTTGAAGTCTAGATGGTTAATATAAGCTAGATGGGTGTTGAAAACAATATATTTACCAAAGCCTTCATCGAAGTCACAAGCGTTTTCAGAATACACAATCTCACAAAATTTGGCAAATAACCATGAAAAAACAACAAAACTTGAAAATGCTTATATCGTGATTTCCAGTCGATTTTAGACACTTTTAGTTAGTTTTCATTTTTGCAAAACCACTATTCGTTTCGAAGTCTAGATGGTTAATATAAGCTAGATGGGTGTTGAAAACAATATATTTATCAAAGCCTTCATCAAAGTCACAAGCGTTTTCAGAATACACAAACTCGCAAAATTTGGCAAATAACCATGAAAAAACAACAAAACTTGAAAATGCTTATTTCTTGATTTCCAGTCGATTTTAGACACTTTTAGGTAGTTTTCATTTTTACAAAACCACTATTCGTTTTGAAGTCTAGATGGTTAATATAAGCTAGATGGGTGTTGAAAGCAATATATTTATCAAAGCCTTCATCAAAGTCACAAGCGTTTTCAGAATACACAAACTCACAAAATTTGGCAAATAACCATGAAAAAACAACAAAACTTGAAAAAGGTTATTTCGTGATTTCCAGTCGATTTTAGACACTTTTAGGTAGTTTTCATTTTTGCAAAACCACTATTCGTTTTGAAGTCTAGATGGTTAATATAAGCTAGATGGGTGTTGAAAACAATATATTTACCAAAGCCTTCATCGAAGTCACAAGCGTTTTCAGAATACACAATCTCACAAAATTTGGCAAATAACCATGAAAAAACAACAAAACTTGAAAATGCTTATTTCGTGATTTCCAGTCGATTTTAGACACTTTTAGGTAGTTTTCATTTTTGCAAAACCACTATTCGTTTTGAAGTCTAGATGGTTAATATAAGCTAGATGGGTGTTGAAAACAATATATTTACCAAAGCCTTCATCGAAGTCACAAGCGTTTTCAGAATACACAATCTCACAAAATTTGGCAAATAACCATGAAAAAACAACAAAACTTGAAAATGCTTATTTCGTGATTTCCAGTCGATTTTAGACACTTTTAGGTAGTTTTCATTTTTGCAAAACCACTATTCGTTTTGAAGTCTAGATGGTTAATATAAGCTAGATGGGTGTTGAAAACAATATATTTATCAAAGCCTTCATCAAAGTCACAAGCGTTTTCAGAATACACAAACTCGCAAAATTTGGCAAATAACCATGAAAAAACAACAAAACTTGAAAATGCTTATATCGTGATTTCCAGTCGATTTTAGACACTTTTAGGTAGTTTTCATTTTTGCAAAACCACTATTCGTTTTGAAGTCTAGATGGTTAATATAAGCTAGATGGGTGTTGAAAGCAATATATTTATCAAAGCCTTCATCAAAGTCACAAGCGTTTTCAGAATACACAAACTCACAAAATTTGGCAAATAACCATGAAAAAACAACAAAACTTGAAAATGCTTATTTCGTGATTTCCAGTCGATTTTAGACACTTTTAGGTAGTTTTCATTTTTGCAAAACCACTATTCGTTTTGAAGTCTAGATGGTTAATATAAGCTAGATGGGTGTTGAAAACAATATATTTACCAAAGCCTTCATCGAAGTCACAAGCGTTTTCAGAATACACAATCTCACAAAATTTGGCAAATAACCATGAAAAAACAACAAAACTTGAAAATGCTTATTTCGTGATTTCCAGTCGATTTTAGACACTTTTAGGTAGTTTTCATTTTTGCAAAACCACTATTCGTTTTGAAGTCTAGATGGTTAATATAAGCTAGATGGGTGTTGAAAACAATATATTTACCAAAGCCTTCATCGAAGTCACAAGCGTTTTCAGAATACACAATCTCACAAAATTTGGCAAATAACCATGAAAAAACAACAAAACTTGAAAATGCTTATTTCGTGATTTCCAGTCGATTTTAGACACTTTTAGGTAGTTTTCATTTTTGCAAAACCACTATTCGTTTTGAAGTCTAGATGGTTAATATAAGCTAGATGGGTGTTGAAAACAATATATTTATCAAAGCCTTCATCAAAGTCACAAGCGTTTTCAGAATACACAATCTCACAAAATTTGGCAAATAACCATGAAAAAACAACAAAACTTGAGAATGCTTATTTCGTGATTTCCAGTCGATTTTAGACACTTTTAGGTAGTTTTCATTTTTGCAAAACCACTATTCGTTTTGAAGTCTAGATGGTTAATATAAGCTAGATGGGTGTTGAAAACAATATATTTATCAAAGCCTTCATCAAAGTCACAAGCGTTTTCAGAATACACAAACTCACAAAATTTGGCAAATAACCATGAAAAAACAACAAAACTTGAAAATGCTTATTTCGTGATTTCCAGTCGATTTTAGACACTTTTAGGTAGTTTTCATTTTTGCTTAACCACTATTCGTTTTGAAGTCTAGATGGTTAATATAAGCTAGATGGGTGTTGAAAACAATATATTTATCAAAGCCTTCATCAAAGTCACAAACGTTTTCAGAATACACAAACTCACAAAATTTGGCAAATAACCATGAAAAAACAACAAAACTTGAAAATGCTTATTTCGTGATTTCCAGTCGATTTTAGACACTTTTAGGTAGTTTTCATTTTTGCAAAACCACTATTCGTTTTGAAGTCTAGATGGTTAATATAAGCTAGATGGGTGTTGAAAACAATATATTTATCAAAGTCTTCATCAAAGTCACAAGCGTTTTCAGAATACACAAACTCACAAAATTTGGCAAATAACCATGAAAAAACAACAAAACTTGAAAATGCTTATTTCGTGATTTCCAGTCGATTTTAGACACTTTTAGGTAGTTTTCATTTTTGCAAAACCACTATTCGTTTTGAAGTCTAGATGGTTAATATAAGCTAGATGGGTGTTGAAAACAATATATTTATCAAAGCCTTCATCAAAGTCACAAGCGTTTTCAGAATACACAATCTCACAAAATTTGGCAAATAACCATGAAAAAACAACAAAACTTGAAAATGCTTATTTCGTGATTTCCAGTCGATTTGAGACACTTTTAGGTAGTTTTCATTTTTGCAAAACCACTATTCGTTTTGAAGTCTAGATGGTTAATATAAGCTAGATGGGTGTTGAAAACAATATATTTATCAAAGCCTTCATCAAAGTCACAAGCGTTTTCAGAATACACAAACTCGCAAAATTTGGCAAATAACCATGAAAAAACAACAAAACTTGAAAATGCTTATTTCGTGATTTCCAGTCGATTTTAGACACTTTTAGGTAGTTTTCATTTTTGCAAAACCACTATTCGTTTTGAAGTCTAGATGGTTAATATAAGCTAGATGGGTGTTGAAAACAATATATTTATCAAAGCCTTCATCAAAGTCACAAGCGTTTTCAGAATACACAAACTCGCAAAATTTGGCAAATAACCATGTAAAAACAACAAAACTTGAAAATGCTTATTTCGTAATTTCCAGTCGATTTTAGACACTTTTAGGTAGTTTTCATTTTTGCAAAACCACTATTCGTTTTGAAGTCTAGATGGTTAATATAAGCTAGATGGGTGTTGAAAACAATATATTTATCAAAGCCTTCATCAAAGTCACAAGCGTTTTCAGAATACACAAACTCGCAAAATTTGGCAAATAACCATGAAAAAACAACAAAACTTGAAAATGCTTATATCGTGATTTCCAGTCGATTTTAGACACTTTTAGGTAGTTTTCATTTTGCAAAACCACTATTCGTTTTGAAATCTAGATGGTTAATATAAGCTAGATGGGTGTTGAAAACAATATATTTATCAAAGCCTTCATCAAAGTCACAAGCGTTTTCAGAATACACAAACTCGCAAAATTTGGCAAATAACCATGAAAAAACAACAAAACTTGAAAATGCTTATTTCTTGATTTCCAGTCGATTTTAGACACTTTTAGGTAGTTTTCATTTTTACAAAACCACTATTCGTTTTGAAGTCTAGATGGTTAATATAAGCTAGATGGGTGTTGAAAGCAATATATTTATCAAAGCCTTCATCAAAGTCACAAGCGTTTTCAGAATACACAAACTCACAAAATTTGGCAAATAACCATAAAAAAACAACAAAACTTGAAAATGCTTATTTCGTGATTTCCAGTCGATTTGAGACACTTTTAGGTAGTTTTCATTTTTGCAAAACCACTATTCGTTTTGAAGTCTAGATGGTTAATATAAGCTAGATGGGTGTTGAAAACAATATATTTATCAAAGCCTTCATCAAAGTCACAAGCGTTTTCAGAATACACAAACTCGCAAAATCTGGCAAATAACCATGAAAAAAACAACAAAACTTGAAAATGCTTATTTCGTGATTTCCAGTCGATTTTAGACACTTTTAGGTAGTTTTCATTTTTGCAAAACCACTATTCGTTTTGAAGTCTAGATGGTTAATATAAGCTAGATGGGTGTTGAAAACAATATATTTATCAAAGTCTTCATCAAAGTCACAAGCGTTTTCAGAATACACAAACTCGCAAAATTTGGCAAATAACCATGAAAAAACAACAAAACTTGAAAATGCTTATTTCGTGATTTCCAGTCGATTTTAGACACTTTTAGGTAGTTTTCATTTTTGCAAAACCATTATTCGTTTTGAAGTCTAGATGGTTAATATAAGCTAGATGGGTGTTGAAAACAATATAATTATCAAAGCCTTCATCAAAGTCACAAGCGTTTTCAGAATACACAAACTCGCAAAATTTGGCCAATAACCATGAAAAAATAACAAAACTTGAAAATGCTTATTTCGTGATTTCCAGTCGATTTTAGACACTTTTAGGTAGTTTTCATTTTTGCAAAACCACTATTCGTTTTGAAGTCTAGATGGTTAATATAAGCTAGATGGGTGTTGAAAACAATATATTTATCAAAGCCTTCATCAAAGTCACAAGCGTTTTCAGAATACACAAACTCGCAAAATTTGGCAAATAACCATGAAAAAACGACAAAACTTGAAAATGCTTATTTCGTAATTTCCAGTCGATTTTAGACACTTTTAGGTAGTTTTCATTTTTGCAAAACCACTATTCGTTTTGAAGTCTAGATGGTTAATATAAGCTAGATGGGTGTTGAAAACAATATATTTATCAAAGCCTTCATCAAAGTCACAAGCGTTTTCAGAATACACAAACTCGCAAAATTTGGCAAATAACCATGAAAAAACAACAAAACTTGAAAATGCTTATATCGTGATTTCCAGTCGATTTTAGACACTTTTAGGTAGTTTTCATTTTTGCAAAACCACTATTCGTTTCGAAGTCTAGATGGTTAATATAAGCTAGATGGGTGTTGAAAACAATATATTTATCAAAGCCTTCATCAAAGTCACAAGCGTTTTCAGAATACACAAACTCGCAAAATTTGGCAAATAACCATGAAAAAACAACAAAACTTGAAAATGCTTATTTCTTGATTTCCAGTCGATTTTAGACACTTTTAGGTAGTTTTCATTTTTACAAAACCACTATTCGTTTTGAAGTCTAGATGGTTAATATAAGCTAGATGGGTGTTGAAAGCAATATATTTATCAAAGCCTTCATCAAAGTCACAAGCGTTTTCAGAATACACAAACTCACAAAATTTGGCAAATAACCATGAAAAAACAACAAAACTTGAAAATGCTTATTTCGTGATTTCCAGTCGATTTTAGACACTTTTAGGTAGTTTTCATTTTTGCAAAACCACTATTCGTTTTGAAGTCTAGATGGTTAATATAAGCTAGATGGGTGTTGAAAACAATATATTTACCAAAGCCTTCATCGAAGTCACAAGCGTTTTCAGAATACACAATCTCACAAAATTTGGCAAATAACCATGAAAAAACAACAAAACTTGAAAATGCTTATTTCGTGATTTCCAGTCGATTTTAGACACTTTTAGGTAGTTTTCATTTTTGCAAAACCACTATTCGTTTTGAAGTCTAGATGGTTAATATAAGCTAGATGGGTGTTGAAAACAATATATTTACCAAAGCCTTCATCGAAGTCACAAGCGTTTTCAGAATACACAATCTCACAAAATTTGGCAAATAACCATGAAAAAACAACAAAACTTGAAAATGCTTATTTCGTGATTTCCAGTCGATTTTAGACACTTTTAGGTAGTTTTCATTTTTGCAAAACCACTATTCGTTTTGAAGTCTAGATGGTTAATATAAGCTAGATGGGTGTTGAAAACAATATATTTATCAAAGCCTTCATCAAAGTCACAAGCGTTTTCAGAATACACAAACTCGCAAAATTTGGCAAACAACCATGAAAAAACAACAAAACTTGAAAATGCTTATATCGTGATTTCCAGTCGATTTTAGACACTTTTAGGTAGTTTTCATTTTTGCAAAACCACTATTCGTTTTGAAGTCTAGATGGTTAATATAAGCTAGATGGGTGTTGAAAACAATATATTTATCAAAGCCTTCATCAAAGTCACAAGCGTTTTCAGAATACACAAACTCACAAAATTTGGCAAATAACCATGAAAAAACAACAAAACTTGAAAATGCTTATTTCGTGATTTCCAGTCGATTTTAGACACTTTTAGGTAGTTTTCATTTTTGCAAAACCACTATTCGTTTTGAAGTCTAGATGGTTAATATAAGCTAGATGGGTGTTGAAAACAATATATTTACCAAAGCCTTCATCGAAGTCACAAGCGTTTTCAGAATACACAATCTCACAAAATTTGGCAAATAACCATGAAAAAACAACAAAACTTGAAAATGCTTATTTCGTGATTTCCAGTCGATTTTAGACACTTTTAGGTAGTTTTCATTTTTGCAAAACCACTATTCGTTTTGAAGTCTAGATGGTTAATATAAGCTAGATGGGTGTTGAAAACAATATATTTATCAAAGCCTTCATCAAAGTCACAAGCGTTTTCAGAATACACAAACTCGCAAAATTTGGCAAATAACCATGAAAAAACAACAAAACTTGAAAATGCTTATATCGTGATTTCCAGTCGATTTTAGACACTTTTAGGTAGTTTTCATTTTTGCAAAACCACTATTCGTTTTGAAGTCTAGATGGTTAATATAAGCTAGATGGGTGTTGAAAACAATATATTTATCAAAGCCTTCATCAAAGTCACAAGCGTTTTCAGAATACACAAACTCACAAAATATGGCAAATAACCATGAAAAAACAACAAAACTTGAAAATGCTTATTTCTTGATTTCCAGTCGATTTTAGACACTTTTAGGTAGTTTTCATTTTTACAAAACCACTATTCGTTTTGAAGTCTAGATGGTTAATATAAGCTAGATGGGTGTTGAAAGCAATATATTTATCAAAGCCTTCATCAAAGTCACAAGCGTTTTCAGAATACACAAACTCACAAAATTTGGCAAATAACCATGAAAAAACAACAAAACTTGAAAATGCTTATTTCGTGATTTCCAGTCGATTTTAGACACTTTTAGGTAGTTTTCATTTTTGCAAAACCACTATTCGTTTTGAAGTCTAGATGGTAAATATAAGCTAGATGGGTGTTGAAAACAATATATTTATCAAAGTCTTCATCAAAGTCACAAGCGTTTTCAGAATACACAAACTCACATAATTTGGCAAATAACCATGAAAAAACAACAAAACTTGAAAATGCTTATTTCGTGATTTCCAGTCGATTTTAGACACTTTTAGGTAGTTTTCATTTTTGCAAAACCATTATTCGTTTTGAAGTCTAGATGGTTAATATAAGCTAGATGGGTGTTGAAAACAATATATTTATCAAAGCCTTCATCAAAGTCACAAGCGTTTTCAGAATACACAATCTCACAAAATTTGGCAAATAACCATGAAAAAACAACAAAACTTGAAAATGCTTATTTCGTGATTTCCAGTCGATTTTAGACACTTTTAGGTAGTTTTCATTTTTGCAAAACCACTATTCGTTTTGAAGTCTAGATGGTTAATATAAGCTAGATGGGTGTTGAAAACAATATATTTATCAAAGCCTTCATCAAAGTCACAAGCGTTTTCAGAATACACAAACTCACAAAATTTGGCAAATAACCATGAAAAAACAACAAAACTTGAAAATGCTTATTTCGTGATTTCCAGTCGATTTGAGACACTTTTAGGTAGTTTTCATTTTTGCAAAACCACTATTCGTTTTGAAGTCTAGATGGTTAATATAAGCTAGATGGGTGTTGAAAACAATATATTTATCAAAGCCTTCATCAAAGTCACAAGCGTTTTCAGAATACACAAACTCGCAAAATTTGGCAAATAACCATGAAAAAACAACAAAACTTGAAAATGCTTATTTCGTGATTTCCAGTCGATTTTAGACACTTTTAGGTAGTTTTCATTTTTGCAAAACCACTATTCGTTTTGAAGTCTAGATGGTTAATATAAGCTAGATGGGTGTTGAAAACAATATATTTATCAAAGCCTTCATCAAAGTCAGAAGCGTTTTCAGAATACACAAACTCGCAAAATTTGGCAAATAACCATGAAAAAACAACAAAACTTGAAAATGCTTATTTCGTAATTTCCAGTCGATTTTAGACACTTTTAGGTAGTTTTCATTTTTGCAAAACCACTATTCGTTTTGAAGTCTAGATGGTTAATATAAGCTAGATGGGTGTTGAAAACAATATATTTATCAAAGCCTTCATCAAAGTCACAAGCGTTTTCAGAATACACAAACTCGCAAAATTTGGCAAATAACCATGAAAAAACAACAAAACTTGAAAATGCTTATATCGTGATTTCCAGTCGATTTTAGACACTTTTAGGTAGTTTTCATTTTGCAAAACCGCTATTCGTTTTGAAGTCTAGATGGTTAATATAAGCTAGATGGGTGTTGAAAACAATATATTTATCAAAGCCTTCATCAAAGTCACAAGCGTTTTCAGAATACACAAACTCGCAAAATTTGGCAAATAACCATGAAAAAACAACAAAACTTGAAAATGCTTATTTCGTGATTTCCAGTCGATTTTAGACACTTTTAGGTAGTTTTCATTTTTGCAAAACCACTATTCGTTTTGAAGTCTAGATGGTTAATATAAGCTAGATGGGTGTTGAAAACAATATATTTATCAAAGCCTTCATCAAAGTCACAAGCGTTTTCAGAATACACAAACTCACAAAATTTGGCAAATAACCATAAAAAAACAACAAAACTTGAAAATGCTTATTTCGTGATTTCCAGTCGATTTGAGACACTTTTAGGTAGTTTTCATTTTTGCAAAACCACTATTCGTTTTGAAGTCTAGATGGTTAATATAAGCTAGATGGGTGTTGAAAACAATATATTTATCAAAGCCTTCATCAAAGTCACAAGCGTTTTCAGAATACACAAACTCGCAAAATCTGGCAAATAACCATGAAAAAACAACAAAACTTGAAAATGCTTATTTCGTGATTTCCAGTCGATTTTAGACACTTTTAGGTAGTTTTCATTTTTGCAAAACCATTATTCGTTTTGAAGTCTAGATGGTTAATATAAGCTAGATGGGTGTTGAAAACAATATATTTATCAAAGCCTTCATCAAAGTCACAAGCGTTTTCAGAATACACAAACTCGCAAAATTTGGCAAATAACCATGAAAAAACAACAAAACTTGAAAATGCTTATTTCGTGATTTCCAGTCGATTTTAGACACTTTTAGGTAGTTTTCATTTTTGCAAAACCACTATTCGTTTTGAAGTCTAGATGGTTAATATAAGCTAGATGGGTGTTGAAAACAATATATTTATCAAAGCCTTCATCAAAGTCACAAGCGTTTTCAGAATACACAAACTCGCAAAATTTGGCAAATAACCATGAAAAAACAACAAAACTTGAAAATGCTTATTTCGTAATTTCCAGTCGATTTTAGACACTTTTAGGTAGTTTTCATTTTTGCAAAACCACTATTCGTTTTGAAGTCTAGATGGTTAATATAAGCTAGATGGGTGTTGAAAACAATATATTTATCAAAGCCTTCATCAAAGTCACAAGCGTTTTCAGAATACACAAACTCGCAAAATTTGGCAAATAACCATGAAAAAACAACAAAACTTGAAAATGCTTATATCGTGATTTCCAGTCGATTTTAGACACTTTTAGGTAGTTTTCATTTTTGCAAAACCACTATTCGTTTCGAAGTCTAGATGGTTAATATAAGCTAGATGGGTGTTGAAAACAATATATTTATCAAAGCCTTCATCAAAGTCACAAGCGTTTTCAGAATACACAAACTCGCAAAATTTGGCAAATAACCATGAAAAAACAACAAAACTTGAAAATGCTTATTTCTTGATTTCCAGTCGATTTTAGACACTTTTAGGTAGTTTTCATTTTTACAAAACCACTATTCGTTTTGAAGTCTAGATGGTTAATATAAGCTAGATGGGTGTTGAAAGCAATATATTTATCAAAGCCTTCATCAAAGTCACAAGCGTTTTCAGAATACACAAACTCACAAAATTTGGCAAATAACCATGAAAAAACAACAAAACTTGAAAATGCTTATTTCGTGATTTCCAGTCGATTTTAGACACTTTTAGGTAGTTTTCATTTTTGCAAAACCACTATTCGTTTTGAAGTCTAGATGGTTAATATAAGCTAGATGGGTGTTGAAAACAATATATTTACCAAAGCCTTCATCGAAGTCACAAGCGTTTTCAGAATACACAATCTCACAAAATTTGGCAAATAACCATGAAAAAACAACAAAACTTGAAAATGCTTATTTCGTGATTTCCAGTCGATTTTAGACACTTTTAGGTAGTTTTCATTTTTGCAAAACCACTATTCGTTTTGAAGTCTAGATGGTTAATATAAGCTAGATGGGTGTTGAAAACAATATATTTACCAAAGCCTTCATCGAAGTCACAAGCGTTTTCAGAATACACAATCTCACAAAATTTGGCAAATAACCATGAAAAAACAACAAAACTTGAAAATGCTTATTTCGTGATTTCCAGTCGATTTTAGACACTTTTAGGTAGTTTTCATTTTTGCAAAACCACTATTCGTTTTGAAGTCTAGATGGTTAATATAAGCTAGATGGGTGTTGAAAACAATATATTTATCAAAGCCTTCATCAAAGTCACAAGCGTTTTCAGAATACACAAACTCACAAAATTTGGCAAATAACCATGAAAAAACAACAAAACTTGAAAATGCTTATTTCGTGATTTCCAGTCGATTTTAGACACTTTTAGGTAGTTTTCATTTTTGCAAAACCACTATTCGTTTTGAAGTCTAGATGGTTAATATAAGCTAGATGGGTGTTGAAAACAATATATTTACCAAAGCCTTCATCGAAGTCACAAGCGTTTTCAGAATACACAATCTCACAAAATTTGGCAAATAACCATGAAAAAACAACAAAACTTGAAAATGCTTATTTCGTGATTTCCAGTCGATTTGAGACACTTTTAGGTAGTTTTCATTTTTGCAAAACCACTATTCGTTTTGAAGTCTAGATGGTTAATATAAGCTAGATGGGTGTTGAAAACAATATATTTATCAAAGCCTTCATCAAAGTCACAAGCGTTTTCAGAATACACAAACTCGCAAAATTTGGCAAATAACCATGAAAAAACAACAAAACTTGAAAATGCTTATATCGTGATTTCCAGTCGATTTTAGACACTTTTAGGTAGTTTTCATTTTTGCAAAACCACTATTCGTTTTGAAGTCTAGATGGTTAATATAAGCTAGATGGGTGTTGAAAACAATATATTTATCAAAGCCTTCATCAAAGTCACAAGCGTTTTCAGAATACACAAACTCACAAAATTTGGCAAATAACCATAAAAAAACAACAAAACTTGAAAATGCTTATTTCGTGATTTCCAGTCGATTTGAGACACTTTTAGGTAGTTTTCATTTTTGCAAAACCACTATTCGTTTTGAAGTCTAGATGGTTAATATAAGCTAGATGGGTGTTGAAAACAATATATTTATCAAAGCCTTCATCAAAGTCACAAGCGTTTTCAGAATACACAAACTCGCAAAATTTGGCAAATAACCATGAAAAAACAACAAAACTTGAAAATGCTTATTTCGTGATTTCCAGTCGATTTTAGACACTTTTAGGTAGTTTTCATTTTTGCAAAACCACTATTCGTTTTGAAGTCTAGATGGTTAATATAAGCTAGATGGGTGTTGAAAACAATATATTTATCAAAGCCTTCATCAAAGTCACAAGCGTTTTCAGAATACACAAACTCACAAAATTTGGCAAATAACCATAAAAAAACAACAAAACTTGAAAATGCTTATTTCGTGATTTCCAGTCGATTTGAGACACTTTTAGGTAGTTTTCATTTTTGCAAAACCACTATTCGTTTTGAAGTCTAGATGGTTAATATAAGCTAGATGGGTGTTGAAAACAATATATTTATCAAAGCCTTCATCAAAGTCACAAGCGTTTTCAGAATACACAAACTCGCAAAATCTGGCAAATAACCATGAAAAAACAACAAAACTTGAAAATGCTTATTTCGTGATTTCCAGTCGATTTTAGACACTTTTAGGTAGTTTTCATTTTTGCAAAACCATTATTCGTTTTGAAGTCTAGATGGTTAATATAAGCTAGATGGGTGTTGAAAACAATATATTTATCAAAGCCTTCATCAAAGTCACAAGCGTTTTCAGAATACACAAACTCGCAAAATTTGGCAAATAACCATGAAAAAACAACAAAACTTGAAAATGCTTATTTCGTGATTTCCAGTCGATTTTAGACACTTTTAGGTAGTTTTCATTTTTGCAAAACCACTATTCGTTTTGAAGTCTAGATGGTTAATATAAGCTAGATGGGTGTTGAAAACAATATATTTATCAAAGCCTTCATCAAAGTCACAAGCGTTTTCAGAATACACAAACTCGCAAAATTTGGCAAATAACCATGAAAAAACAACAAAACTTGAAAATGCTTATTTCGTAATTTCCAGTCGATTTTAGACACTTTTAGGTAGTTTTCATTTTTGCAAAACCACTATTCGTTTTGAAGTCTAGATGGTTAATATAAGCTAGATGGGTGTTGAAAACAATATATTTATCAAAGCCTTCATCAAAGTCACAAGCGTTTTCAGAATACACAAACTCGCAAAATTTGGCAAATAACCATGAAAAAACAACAAAACTTGAAAATGCTTATATCGTGATTTCCAGTCGATTTTAGACACTTTTAGGTAGTTTTCATTTTTGCAAAACCACTATTCGTTTCGAAGTCTAGATGGTTAATATAAGCTAGATGGGTGTTGAAAACAATATATTTATCAAAGCCTTCATCAAAGTCACAAGCGTTTTCAGAATACACAAACTCGCAAAATTTGGCAAATAACCATGAAAAAACAACAAAACTTGAAAATGCTTATTTCTTGATTTCCAGTCGATTTTAGACACTTTTAGGTAGTTTTCATTTTTACAAAACCACTATTCGTTTTGAAGTCTAGATGGTTAATATAAGCTAGATGGGTGTTGAAAGCAATATATTTATCAAAGCCTTCATCAAAGTCACAAGCGTTTTCAGAATACACAAACTCACAAAATTTGGCAAATAACCATGAAAAAACAACAAAACTTGAAAATGCTTATTTCGTGATTTCCAGTCGATTTTAGACACTTTTAGGTAGTTTTCATTTTTGCAAAACCACTATTCGTTTTGAAGTCTAGATGGTTAATATAAGCTAGATGGGTGTTGAAAACAATATATTTACCAAAGCCTTCATCGAAGTCACAAGCGTTTTCAGAATACACAATCTCACAAAATTTGGCAAATAACCATGAAAAAACAACAAAACTTGAAAATGCTTATTTCGTGATTTCCAGTCGATTTTAGACACTTTTAGGTAGTTTTCATTTTTGCAAAACCACTATTCGTTTTGAAGTCTAGATGGTTAATATAAGCTAGATGGGTGTTGAAAACAATATATTTACCAAAGCCTTCATCGAAGTCACAAGCGTTTTCAGAATACACAATCTCACAAAATTTGGCAAATAACCATGAAAAAACAACAAAACTTGAAAATGCTTATTTCGTGATTTCCAGTCGATTTTAGACACTTTTAGGTAGTTTTCATTTTTGCAAAACCACTATTCGTTTTGAAGTCTAGATGGTTAATATAAGCTAGATGGGTGTTGAAAACAATATATTTATCAAAGCCTTCATCAAAGTCACAAGCGTTTTCAGAATACACAAACTCACAAAATTTGGCAAATAACCATGAAAAAACAACAAAACTTGAAAATGCTTATTTCGTGATTTCCAGTCGATTTTAGACACTTTTAGGTAGTTTTCATTTTTGCAAAACCACTATTCGTTTTGAAGTCTAGATGGTTAATATAAGCTAGATGGGTGTTGAAAACAATATATTTACCAAAGCCTTCATCGAAGTCACAAGCGTTTTCAGAATACACAATCTCACAAAATTTGGCAAATAACCATGAAAAAACAACAAAACTTGAAAATGCTTATTTCGTGATTTCCAGTCGATTTGAGACACTTTTAGGTAGTTTTCATTTTTGCAAAACCACTATTCGTTTTGAAGTCTAGATGGTTAATATAAGCTAGATGGGTGTTGAAAACAATATATTTATCAAAGCCTTCATCAAAGTCACAAGCGTTTTCAGAATACACAAACTCGCAAAATTTGGCAAATAACCATGAAAAAACAACAAAACTTGAAAATGCTTATATCGTGATTTCCAGTCGATTTTAGACACTTTTAGGTAGTTTTCATTTTTGCAAAACCACTATTCGTTTTGAAGTCTAGATGGTTAATATAAGCTAGATGGGTGTTGAAAACAATATATTTATCAAAGCCTTCATCAAAGTCACAAGCGTTTTCAGAATACACAAACTCACAAAATATGGCAAATAACCATGAAAAAACAACAAAACTTGAAAATGCTTATTTCTTGATTTCCAGTCGATTTTAGACACTTTTAGGTAGTTTTCATTTTTACAAAACCACTATTCGTTTTGAAGTCTAGATGGTTAATATAAGCTAGATGGGTGTTGAAAGCAATATATTTATCAAAGCCTTCATCAAAGTCACAAGCGTTTTCAGAATACACAAACTCACAAAATTTGGCAAATAACCATGAAAAAACAACAAAACTTGAAAATGCTTATTTCGTGATTTCCAGTCGATTTTAGACACTTTTAGGTAGTTTTCATTTTTGCAAAACCACTATTCGTTTTGAAGTCTAGATGGTTAATATAAGCTAGATGGGTGTTGAAAACAATATATTTATCAAAGCCTTCATCAAAGTCACAAGCGTTTTCAGAATACACAATCTCACAAAATTTGGCAAATAACCATGAAAAAACAACAAAACTTGAAAATGCTTATTTCGTGATTTCCAGTCGATTTTAGACACTTTTAGGTAGTTTTCATTTTTGCAAAACCACTATTCGTTTTGAAGTCTAGATGGTTAATATAAGCTAGATGGGTGTTGAAAACAATATATTTATCAAAGCCTTCATCAAAGTCACAAGCGTTTTCAGAATACACAAACTCACAAAATTTGGCAAATAACCATGAAAAAACAACAAAACTTGAAAATGCTTATTTCGTGATTTCCAGTCGATTTGAGACACTTTTAGGTAGTTTTCATTTTTGCAAAACCACTATTCGTTTTGAAGTCTAGATGGTTAATATAAGCTAGATGGGTGTTGAAAACAATATATTTATCAAAGCCTTCATCAAAGTCACAAGCGTTTTCAGAATACACAAACTCGCAAAATTTGGCAAATAACCATGAAAAAACAACAAAACTTGAAAATGCTTATTTCGTGATTTCCAGTCGATTTTAGACACTTTTAGGTAGTTTTCATTTTTGCAAAACCACTATTCGTTTTGAAGTCTAGATGGTTAATATAAGCTAGATGGGTGTTGAAAACAATATATTTATCAAAGCCTTCATCAAAGTCACAAGCGTTTTCAGAATACACAAACTCGCAAAATTTGGCAAATAACCATGAAAAAACAACAAAACTTGAAAATGCTTATTTCGTAATTTCCAGTCGATTTTAGACACTTTTAGGTAGTTTTCATTTTTGCAAAACCACTATTCGTTTTGAAGTCTAGATGGTTAATATAAGCTAGATGGGTGTTGAAAACAATATATTTATCAAAGCCTTCATCAAAGTCACAAGCGTTTTCAGAATACACAAACTCGCAAAATTTGGCAAATAACCATGAAAAAACAACAAAACTTGAAAATGCTTATATCGTGATTTCCAGTCGATTTTAGACACTTTTAGGTAGTTTTCATTTTGCAAAACCACTATTCGTTTTGAAGTCTAGATGGTTAATATAAGCTAGATGGGTGTTGAAAACAATATATTTATCAAAGCCTTCATCAAAGTCACAAGCGTTTTCAGAATACACAAACTCGCAAAATTTGGCAAATAACCATGAAAAAACAACAAAACTTGAAAATGCTTATTTCTTGATTTCCAGTCGATTTTAGACACTTTTAGGTAGTTTTCATTTTTACAAAACCACTATTCGTTTTGAAGTCTAGATGGTTAATATAAGCTAGATGGGTGTTGAAAGCAATATATTTATCAAAGCCTTCATCAAAGTCACAAGCGTTTTCAGAATACACAAACTCACAAAATTTGGCAAATAACCATAAAAAAACAACAAAACTTGAAAATGCTTATTTCGTGATTTCCAGTCGATTTGAGACACTTTTAGGTAGTTTTCATTTTTGCAAAACCACTATTCGTTTTGAAGTCTAGATGGTTAATATAAGCTAGATGGGTGTTGAAAACAATATATTTATCAAAGCCTTCATCAAAGTCACAAGCGTTTTCAGAATACACAAACTCGCAAAATCTGGCAAATAACCATGAAAAAACAACAAAACTTGAAAATGCTTATTTCGTGATTTCCAGTCGATTTTAGACACTTTTAGGTAGTTTTCATTTTTGCAAAACCACTATTCGTTTTGAAGTCTAGATGGTTAATATAAGCTAGATGGGTGTTGAAAACAATATATTTATCAAAGTCTTCATCAAAGTCACAAGCGTTTTCAGAATACACAAACTCGCAAAATTTGGCAAATAACCATGAAAAAACAACAAAACTTGAAAATGCTTATTTCGTGATTTCCAGTCGATTTTAGACACTTTTAGGTAGTTTTCATTTTTGCAAAACCATTATTCGTTTTGAAGTCTAGATGGTTAATATAAGCTAGATGGGTGTTGAAAACAATATATTTATCAAAGCCTTCATCAAAGTCACAAGCGTTTTCAGAATACACAAACTCGCAAAATTTGGCAAATAACCATGAAAAAACAACAAAACTTGAAAATGCTTATTTCGTAATTTCCAGTCGATTTTAGACACTTTTAGGTAGTTTTCATTTTTGCAAAACCACTATTCGTTTTGAAGTCTAGATGGTTAATATAAGCTAGATGGGTGTTGAAAACAATATATTTATCAAAGCCTTCATCAAAGTCACAAGCGTTTTCAGAATACACAAACTCGCAAAATTTGGCAAATAACCATGAAAAAACAACAAAACTTGAAAATGCTTATTTCGTGATTTCCAGTCGATTTTAGACACTTTTAGGTAGTTTTCATTTTTGCAAAACCACTATTCGTTTTGAAGTCTAGATGGTTAATATAAGCTAGATGGGTGTTGAAAACAATATATTTACCAAAGCCTTCATCGAAGTCACAAGCGTTTTCAGAATACACAATCTCACAAAATTTGGCAAATAACCATGAAAAAACAACAAAACTTGAAAATGCTTATTTCGTGATTTCCAGTCGATTTTAGACACTTTTAGGTAGTTTTCATTTTTGCAAAACCACTATTCGTTTTGAAGTCTAGATGGTTAATATAAGCTAGATGGGTGTTGAAAACAATATATTTATCAAAGCCTTCATCAAAGTCACAAGCGTTTTCAGAATACACAAACTCGCAAAATTTGGCAAATAACCATGAAAAAACAACAAAACTTGAAAATGCTTATTTCGTAATTTCCAGTCGATTTTAGACACTTTTAGGTAGTTTTCATTTTTGCAAAACCACTATTCGTTTTGAAGTCTCGATGGTTAATATAAGCTAGATGGGTGTTGAAAACAATATATTTATCAAAGCCTTCATCAAAGTCACAAGCGTTTTCAGAATACACAAACTCGCAAAATTTGGCAAATAACCATGAAAAAACAACAAAACTTGAAATGCTTATATCGTGATTTCCAGTCGATTTTAGACACTTTTAGGTAGTTTTCATTTTTGCAAAACCACTATTCGTTTCGAAGTCTAGATGGTTAATATAAGCTAGATGGGTGTTGAAAACAATATATTTATCAAAGCCTTCATCAAAGTCACAAGCGTTTTCAGAATACACAAACTCGCAAAATTTGGCAAATAACCATGAAAAAACAACAAAACTTGAAAATGCTTATTTCTTGATTTCCAGTCGATTTTAGACACTTTTAGGTAGTTTTAATTTTTACAAAACCACTATTCGTTTTGAAGTCTAGATGGTTAATATAAGCTAGATGGGTGTTGAAAGCAATATATTTATCAAAGCCTTCATCAAAGTCACAAGCGTTTTCAGAATACACAAACTCACAAAATTTGGCAAATAACCATGAAAAAACAACAAAACTTGAAAATGCTTATTTCGTGATTTCCAGTCGATTTTAGACACTTTTAGGTAGTTTTCATTTTTGCAAAACCACTATTCGTTTTGAAGTCTAGATGGTTAATATAAGCTAGATGGGTGTTGAAAACAATATATTTACCAAAGCCTTCATCGAAGTCACAAGCGTTTTCAGAATACACAATCTCACAAAATTTGGCAAATAACCATGAAAAAACAACAAAACTTGAAAATGCTTATTTCGTGATTTCCAGTCGATTTTAGACACTTTTAGGTAGTTTTCATTTTTGCAAAACCACTATTCGTTTTGAAGTCTAGATGGTTAATATAAGCTAGATGGGTGTTGAAAACAATATATTTACCAAAGCCTTCATCGAAGTCACAAGCGTTTTCAGAATACACAATCTCACAAAATTTGGCAAATAACCATGAAAAAACAACAAAACTTGAAAATGCTTATTTCGTGATTTCCAGTCGATTTTAGACACTTTTAGGTAGTTTTCATTTTTGCAAAACCACTATTCGTTTTGAAGTCTAGATGGTTAATATAAGCTAGATGGGTGTTGAAAACAATATATTTATCAAAGCCTTCATCAAAGTCACAAGCGTTTTCAGAATACACAAACTCGCAAAATTTGGCAAATAACCATGAAAAAACAACAAAACTTGAAAATGCTTATATCGTGATTTCCAGTCGATTTTAGACACTTTTAGGTAGTTTTCATTTTTGCAAAACCACTATTCGTTTTGAAGTCTAGATGGTTAATATAAGCTAGATGGGTGTTGAAAACAATATATTTATCAAAGCCTTCATCAAAGTCACAAGCGTTTTCAGAATACACAAACTCACAAAATTTGGCAAATAACCATGAAAAAACAACAAAACTTGAAAATGCTTATTTCGTGATTTCCAGTCGATTTTAGACACTTTTAGGTAGTTTTCATTTTTGCAAAACCACTATTCGTTTTGAAGTCTAGATGGTTAATATAAGCTAGATGGGTGTTGAAAACAATATATTTACCAAAGCCTTCATCGAAGTCACAAGCGTTTTCAGAATACACAATCTCACAAAATTTGGCAAATAACCATGAAAAAACAACAAAACTTGAAAATGCTTATTTCGTGATTTCCAGTCGATTTTAGACACTTTTAGGTAGTTTTCATTTTTGCAAAACCACTATTCGTTTTGAAGTCTAGATGGTTAATATAAGCTAGATGGGTGTTGAAAACAATATATTTATCAAAGCCTTCATCAAAGTCACAAGCGTTTTCAGAATACACAAACTCGCAAAATTTGGCAAATAACCATGAAAAAACAACAAAACTTGAAAATGCTTATATCGTGATTTCCAGTCGATTTTAGACACTTTTAGGTAGTTTTCATTTTTGCAAAACCACTATTCGTTTTGAAGTCTAGATGGTTAATATAAGCTAGATGGGTGTTGAAAACAATATATTTACCAAAGCCTTCATCGAAGTCACAAGCGTTTTCAGAATACACAATCTCACAAAATTTGGCAAATAACCATAAAAAAACAGCAAAACTTGAAAATGCTTATTTCTTGATTTCCAGTCGATTTTAGACACTTTTAGGTAGTTTTCATTTTTACAAAACCACTATTCGTTTTGAAGTCTAGATGGTTAATATAAGCTAGATGGGTGTTGAAAGCAATATATTTATCAAAGCCTTCATCAAAGTCACAAGCGTTTTCAGAATACACAAACTCACAAAATTTAGCAAATAACCATGAAAAAACAACAAAACTTGAAAATGCTTATTTCGTGATTTCCAGTCGATTTTAGACACTTTTAGGTAGTTTTCATTTTTGCAAAACCACTATTCGTTTTGAAGTCTAGATGGTAAATATAAGCTAGATGGGTGTTGAAAACAATATATTTATCAAAGTCTTCATCAAAGTCACAAGCGTTTTCAGAATACACAAACTCACAAAGTTGGCAAATAACCATGAAAAAACAACAAAACTTGAAAATGCTTATTTCGTGATTTCCAGTCGATTTTAGACACTTTTAGGTAGTTTTCATTTTTGCAAAACCACTATTCGTTTTGAAGTCTAGATGGCTAATATAAGCTAGATGGGTGTTGAAAACAATATATTTATCAAAGCCTTCATCAAAGTCACAAGCGTTTTCAGAATACACAATCTCACAAAATTTGGCAAATAACCATGAAAAAACAACAAAACTTGAAAATGCTTATTTCGTGATTTCCAGTCGATTTTAGACACTTTTAGGTAGTTTTCATTTTTGCAAAACCACTATTCGTTTTGAAGTCTAGATGGTTAATATAAGCTAGATGGGTGTTGAAAACAATATATTTATCAAAGCCTTCATCAAAGTCACAAGCGTTTTCAGAATACACAAACTCACAAAATTTGGCAAATAACCATGAAAAAACAACAAAACTTGAAAATGCTTATTTCGTGATTTCCAGTCGATTTTAGACACTTTTAGGTAGTTTTCATTTTTGCAAAACCACTATTCGTTTTGAAGTCTAGATGGTTAATATAAGCTAGATGGGTGTTGAAAACAATATATTTATCAAAGCCTTCATCAAAGTCACAAGCGTTTTCAGAATACACAAACTCGCAAAATTTGGCAAATAACCATGAAAAAACAACAAAACTTGAAAATGCTTATTTCGTGATTTCCAGTCGATTTTAGACACTTTTAGGTAGTTTTCATTTTTGCAAAACCACTATTCGTTTTGAAGTCTAGATGGTTAATATAAGCTAGATGGGTGTTGAAAACAATATATTTATCAAAGTCTTCATCAAAGTCACAAGCGTTTTCAGAATACACAAACTCGCAAAATTTGGCAAATAACCATGAAAAAACAACAAAACTTGAAAATGCTTATTTCGTGATTTCCAGTCGATTTTAGACACTTTTAGGTAGTTTTCATTTTTGCAAAACCACTATTCGTTTTGAAGTCTAGATGGCTAATATAAGCTAGATGGGTGTTGAAAACAATATATTTATCAAAGCCTTCATCAAAGTCACAAGCGTTTTCAGAATACACAAACTCGCAAAATCTGGCAAATAACCATGAAAAAACAACAAAACTTGAAAATGCTTATTTCGTGATTTCCAGTCGATTTTAGACACTTTTAGGTAGTTTTCATTTTTGCAAAACCACTATTCGTTTTGAAGTCTAGATGGTTAATATAAGCTAGATGGGTGTTGAAAACAATATATTTATCAAAGTCTTCATCAAAGTCACAAGCGTTTTCAGAATACACAAACTCGCAAAATTTGGCAAATAACCATGAAAAAACAACAAAACTTGAAAATGCTTATTTCGTGATTTCCAGTCGATTTTAGACACTTTTAGGTAGTTTTCATTTTTGCAAAACCATTATTCGTTTTGAAGTCTAGATGGTTAATATAAGCTAGATGGGTGTTGAAAACAATATATTTATCAAAGCCTTCATCAAAGTCACAAGCGTTTTCAGAATACACAAACTCGCAAAATTTGGCAAATAACCATGAAAAAACAACAAAACTTGAAAATGCTTATTTCGTGATTTCCAGTCGATTTTAGACACTTTTAGGTAGTTTTCATTTTTGCAAAACCACTATTCGTTTTGAAGTCTAGATGGTTAATATAAGCTAGATGGGTGTTGAAAACAATATATTTATCAAAGCCTTCATCAAAGTCACAAGCGTTTTCAGAATACACAAACTCGCAAAATTTGGCAAATAACCATGAAAAAACAACAAAACTTGAAAATGCTTATTTCGTAATTTCCAGTCGATTTTAGACACTTTTAGGTAGTTTTCATTTTTGCAAAACCACTATTCGTTTTGAAGTCTAGATGGTTAATATAAGCTAGATGGGTGTTGAAAACAATATATTTATCAAAGCCTTCATCAAAGTCACAAGCGTTTTCAGAATACACAAACTCGCAAAATTTGGCAAATAACCATGAAAAAACAACAAAACTTGAAATGCTTATATCGTGATTTCCAGTCGATTTTAGACACTTTTAGGTAGTTTTCATTTTTGCAAAACCACTATTCGTTTCGAAGTCTAGATGGTTAATATAAGCTAGATGGGTGTTGAAAACAATATATTTATCAAAGCCTTCATCAAAGTCACAAGCGTTTTCAGAATACACAAACTCACAAAATTTAGCAAATAACCATGAAAAAACAACAAAACTTGAAAATGCTTATTTCGTGATTTCCAGTCGATTTTAGACACTTTTAGGTAGTTTTCATTTTTGCAAAACCACTATTCGTTTTGAAGTCTAGATGGTAAATATAAGCTAGATGGGTGTTGAAAACAATATATTTATCAAAGTCTTCATCAAAGTCACAAGCGTTTTCAGAATACACAAACTCACAAAGTTGGCAAATAACCATGAAAAAACAACAAAACTTGAAAATGCTTATTTCGTGATTTCCAGTCGATTTTAGACACTTTTAGGTAGTTTTCATTTTTGCAAAACCACTATTCGTTTTGAAGTCTAGATGGCTAATATAAGCTAGATGGGTGTTGAAAACAATATATTTATCAAAGCCTTCATCAAAGTCACAAGCGTTTTCAGAATACACAATCTCACAAAATTTGGCAAATAACCATGAAAAAACAACAAAACTTGAAAATGCTTATTTCGTGATTTCCAGTCGATTTTAGACACTTTTAGGTAGTTTTCATTTTTGCAAAACCACTATTCGTTTTGAAGTCTAGATGGTTAATATAAGCTAGATGGGTGTTGAAAACAATATATTTATCAAAGCCTTCATCAAAGTCACAAGCGTTTTCAGAATACACAAACTCACAAAATTTGGCAAATAACCATGAAAAAACAACAAAACTTGAAAATGCTTATTTCGTGATTTCCAGTCGATTTTAGACACTTTTAGGTAGTTTTCATTTTTGCAAAACCACTATTCGTTTTGAAGTCTAGATGGTTAATATAAGCTAGATGGGTGTTGAAAACAATATATTTATCAAAGCCTTCATCAAAGTCACAAGCGTTTTCAGAATACACAAACTCGCAAAATTTGGCAAATAACCATGAAAAAACAACAAAACTTGAAAATGCTTATTTCGTGATTTCCAGTCGATTTTAGACACTTTTAGGTAGTTTTCATTTTTGCAAAACCACTATTCGTTTTGAAGTCTAGATGGTTAATATAAGCTAGATGGGTGTTGAAAACAATATATTTATCAAAGTCTTCATCAAAGTCACAAGCGTTTTCAGAATACACAAACTCGCAAAATTTGGCAAATAACCATGAAAAAACAACAAAACTTGAAAATGCTTATTTCGTGATTTCCAGTCGATTTTAGACACTTTTAGGTAGTTTTCATTTTTGCAAAACCACTATTCGTTTTGAAGTCTAGATGGCTAATATAAGCTAGATGGGTGTTGAAAACAATATATTTATCAAAGCCTTCATCAAAGTCACAAGCGTTTTCAGAATACACAAACTCGCAAAATCTGGCAAATAACCATGAAAAAACAACAAAACTTGAAAATGCTTATTTCGTGATTTCCAGTCGATTTTAGACACTTTTAGGTAGTTTTCATTTTTGCAAAACCACTATTCGTTTTGAAGTCTAGATGGTTAATATAAGCTAGATGGGTGTTGAAAACAATATATTTATCAAAGTCTTCATCAAAGTCACAAGCGTTTTCAGAATACACAAACTCGCAAAATCTGGCAAATAACCATGAAAAAACAACAAAACTTGAAAATGCTTATTTCGTGATTTCCAGTCGATTTTAGACACTTTTAGGTAGTTTTCATTTTTGCAAAACCACTATTCGTTTTGAAGTCTAGATGGTTAATATAAGCTAGATGGGTGTTGAAAACAATATATTTATCAAAGTCTTCATCAAAGTCACAAGCGTTTTCAGAATACACAAACTCGCAAAATTTGGCAAATAACCATGAAAAAACAACAAAACTTGAAAATGCTTATTTCGTGATTTCCAGTCGATTTTAGACACTTTTAGGTAGTTTTCATTTTTGCAAAACCATTATTCGTTTTGAAGTCTAGATGGTTAATATAAGCTAGATGGGTGTTGAAAACAATATATTTATCAAAGCCTTCATCAAAGTCACAAGCGTTTTCAGAATACACAAACTCGCAAAATTTGGCAAATAACCATGAAAAAACAACAAAACTTGAAAATGCTTATTTCGTGATTTCCAGTCGATTTTAGACACTTTTAGGTAGTTTTCATTTTTGCAAAACCACTATTCGTTTTGAAGTCTAGATGGTTAATATAAGCTAGATGGGTGTTGAAAACAATATATTTATCAAAGCCTTCATCAAAGTCACAAGCGTTTTCAGAATACACAAACTCGCAAAATTTGGCAAATAACCATGAAAAAACAACAAAACTTGAAAATGCTTATTTCGTAATTTCCAGTCGATTTTAGACACTTTTAGGTAGTTTTCATTTTTGCAAAACCACTATTCGTTTTGAAGTCTAGATGGTTAATATAAGCTAGATGGGTGTTGAAAACAATATATTTATCAAAGCCTTCATCAAAGTCACAAGCGTTTTCAGAATACACAAACTCGCAAAATTTGGCAAATAACCATGAAAAAACAACAAAACTTGAAATGCTTATATCGTGATTTCCAGTCGATTTTAGACACTTTTAGGTAGTTTTCATTTTTGCAAAACCACTATTCGTTTCGAAGTCTAGATGGTTAATATAAGCTAGATGGGTGTTGAAAACAATATATTTATCAAAGCCTTCATCAAAGTCACAAGCGTTTTCAGAATACACAAACTCGCAAAATTTGGCAAATAACCATGAAAAAACAACAAAACTTGAAAATGCTTATTTCTTGATTTCCAGTCGATTTTAGACACTTTTAGGTAGTTTTAATTTTTACAAAACCACTATTCGTTTTGAAGTCTAGATGGTTAATATAAGCTAGATGGGTGTTGAAAGCAATATAGTTATCAAAGCCTTCATCAAAGTCACAAGCGTTTTCAGAATACACAAACTCACAAAATTTGGCAAATAACCATGAAAAAACAACAAAACTTGAAAATGCTTATTTCGTGATTTCCAGTCGATTTTAGACACTTTTAGGTAGTTTTCATTTTTGCAAAACCACTATTCGTTTTGAAGTCTAGATGGTTAATATAAGCTAGATGGGTGTTGAAAACAATATATTTACCAAAGCCTTCATCGAAGTCACAAGCGTTTTCAGAATACACAATCTCACAAAATTTGGCAAATAACCATGAAAAAACAACAAAACTTGAAAATGCTTATTTCGTGATTTCCAGTCGATTTTAGACACTTTTAGGTAGTTTTCATTTTTGCAAAACCACTATTCGTTTTGAAGTCTAGATGGTTAATATAAGCTAGATGGGTGTTGAAAACAATATATTTACCAAAGCCTTCATCGAAGTCACAAGCGTTTTCAGAATACACAATCTCACAAAATTTGGCAAATAACCATGAAAAAACAACAAAACTTGAAAATGCTTATTTCGTGATTTCCAGTCGATTTTAGACACTTTTAGGTAGTTTTCATTTTTGCAAAACCACTATTCGTTTTGAAGTCTAGATGGTTAATATAAGCTAGATGGGTGTTGAAAACAATATATTTATCAAAGCCTTCATCAAAGTCACAAGCGTTTTCAGAATACACAAACTCGCAAAATTTGGCAAATAACCATGAAAAAACAACAAAACTTGAAAATGCTTATATCGTGATTTCCAGTCGATTTTAGACACTTTTAGGTAGTTTTCATTTTTGCAAAACCACTATCCGTTTTGAAGTCTAGATGGTTAATATAAGCTAGATGGGTGTTGAAAACAATATATTTATCAAAGCCTTCATCAAAGTCACAAGCGTTTTCAGAATACACAAACTCACAAAATTTGGCAAATAACCATGAAAAAACAACAAAACTTGAAAATGCTTATTTCGTGATTTCCAGTCGATTTTAGACACTTTTAGGTAGTTTTCATTTTTGCAAAACCACTATTCGTTTTGAAGTCTAGATGGTTAATATAAGCTAGATGGGTGTTGAAAACAATATATTTACCAAAGCCTTCATCGAAGTCACAAGCGTTTTCAGAATACACAATCTCACAAAATTTGGCAAATAACCATGAAAAAACAACAAAACTTGAAAATGCTTATTTCGTGATTTCCAGTCGATTTTAGACACTTTTAGGTAGTTTTCATTTTTGCAAAACCACTATTCGTTTTGAAGTCTAGATGGTTAATATAAGCTAGATGGGTGTTGAAAACAATATATTTATCAAAGCCTTCATCAAAGTCACAAGCGTTTTCAGAATACACAAACTCGCAAAATTTGGCAAATAACCATGAAAAAACAACAAAACTTGAAAATGCTTATATCGTGATTTCCAGTCGATTTTAGACACTTTTAGGTAGTTTTCATTTTTGCAAAACCACTATTCGTTTTGAAGTCTAGATGGTTAATATAAGCTAGATGGGTGTTGAAAACAATATATTTACCAAAGCCTTCATCGAAGTCACAAGCGTTTTCAGAATACACAATCTCACAAAATTTGGCAAATAACCATAAAAAAACAGCAAAACTTGAAAATGCTTATTTCTTGATTTCCAGTCGATTTTAGACACTTTTAGGTTGTTTTCATTTTTACAAAACCACTATTCGTTTTGAAGTCTAGATGGTTAATATAAGCTAGATGGGTGTTGAAAGCAATATATTTATCAAAGCCTTCATCAAAGTCACAAGCGTTTTCAGAATACACAAACTCACAAAATTTGGCAAATAACCATGAAAAAACAACAAAACTTGAAAATGCTTATTTCGTGATTTCCAGTCGATTTTAGACACTTTTAGGTAGTTTTCATTTTTGCAAAACCACTATTCGTTTTGAAGTCTAGATGGTTAATATAAGCTAGATGGGTGTTGAAAACAATATATTTACCAAAGCCTTCATCGAAGTCACAAGCGTTTTCAGAATACACAATCTCACAAAATTTGGCAAATAACCATGAAAAAACAACAAAACTTGAAAATGCTTATTTCGTGATTTCCAGTCGATTTTAGACACTTTTAGGTAGTTTTCATTTTTGCAAAACCACTATTCGTTTTGAAGTCTAGATGGTTAATATAAGCTAGATGGGTGTTGAAAACAATATATTTATCAAAGCCTTCATCAAAGTCACAAGCGTTTTCAGAATACACAAACTCGCAAAATTTGGCAAATAACCATGAAAAAACAACAAAACTTGAAAATGCTTATATCGTGATTTCCAGTCGATTTTAGACACTTTTAGGTAGTTTTCATTTTTGCAAAACCACTATTCGTTTTGAAGTCTAGATGGTTAATATAAGCTAGATGGGTGTTGAAAACAATATATTTACCAAAGCCTTCATCGAAGTCACAAGCGTTTTCAGAATACACAATCTCACAAAATTTGGCAAATAACCATAAAAAAACAGCAAAACTTGAAAATGCTTATTTCTTGATTTCCAGTCGATTTTAGACACTTTTAGGTTGTTTTCATTTTTACAAAACCACTATTCGTTTTGAAGTCTAGATGGTTAATATAAGCTAGATGGGTGTTGAAAGCAATATATTTATCAAAGCCTTCATCAAAGTCACAAGCGTTTTCAGAATACACAAACTCACAAAATTTGGCAAATAACCATGAAAAAACAACAAAACTTGAAAATGCTTATTTCGTGATTTCCAGTCGATTTTAGACACTTTTAGGTAGTTTTCATTTTTGCAAAACCACTATTCGTTTTGAAGTCTAGATGGTAAATATAAGCTAGATGGGTGTTGAAAACAATATATTTATCAAAGTCTTCATCAAAGTCACAAGCGTTTTCAGAATACACAAACTCACAAAATTTGGCAAATAACCATGAAAAAACAACAAAACTTGAAAATGCTTATTTCGTGATTTCCAGTCGATTTTAGACACTTTTAGGTAGTTTTCATTTTTGCAAAACCACTATTCGTTTTGAAGTCTAGATGGCTAATATAAGCTAGATGGGTGTTGAAAACAATATATTTATCAAAGCCTTCATCAAAGTCACAAGCGTTTTCAGAATACACAATCTCACAAAATTTGGCAAATAACCATGAAAAAACAACAAAACTTGAAAATGCTTATTTCGTGATTTCCAGTCGATTTTAGACACTTTTAGGTAGTTTTCATTTTTGCAAAACCACTATTCGTTTTGAAGTCTAGATGGTTAATATAAGCTAGATGGGTGTTGAAAACAATATATTTATCAAAGCCTTCATCAAAGTCACAAGCGTTTTCAGAATACACAAACTCACAAAATTTGGCAAATAACCATGAAAAAACAACAAAACTTGAAAATGCTTATTTCGTGATTTCCAGTCGATTTGAGACACTTTTAGGTAGTTTTCATTTTTGCAAAACCACTATTCGTTTTGAAGTCTAGATGGTTATTATAAGCTAGATGGGTGTTGAAAACAATATATTTATCAAAGCCTTCATCAAAGTCACAAGCGTTTTCAGAATACACAAACTCGCAAAATTTGGCAAATAACCATGAAAAAACAACAAAACTTGAAAATGCTTATTTCGTGATTTCCAGTCGATTTTAGACACTTTTAGGTAGTTTTCATTTTTGCAAAACCACTATTCGTTTTGAAGTCTAGATGGTTAATATAAGCTAGATGGGTGTTGAAAACAATATATTTATCAAAGTCTTCATCAAAGTCACAAGCGTTTTCAGAATACACAAACTCGCAAAATTTGGCAAATAACCATGAAAAAACAACAAAACTTGAAAATGCTTATTTCGTGATTTCCAGTCGATTTTAGACACTTTTAGGTAGTTTTCATTTTTGCAAAACCACTATTCGTTTTGAAGTCTAGATGGCTAATATAAGCTAGATGGGTGTTGAAAACAATATATTTATCAAAGCCTTCATCAAAGTCACAAGCGTTTTCAGAATACACAAACTCGCAAAATTTGGCAAATAACCATGAAAAAACAACAAAACTTGAAAATGCTTATTTCGTGATTTCCAGTCGATTTTAGACACTTTTAGGTAGTTTTCATTTTTGCAAAACCACTATTCGTTTTGAAGTCTAGATGGTTAATATAAGCTAGATGGGTGTTGAAAACAATATATTTATCAAAGCCTTCATCAAAGTCACAAGCGTTTTCAGAATACACAAACTCGCAAAATTTGGCAAATAACCATGAAAAAACAACAAAACTTGAAAATGCTTATTTCGTAATTTCCAGTCGATTTTAGACACTTTTAGGTAGTTTTCATTTTTGCAAAACCACTATTCGTTTTGAAGTCTAGATGGTTAATATAAGCTAGATGGGTGTTGAAAACAATATATTTATCAAAGCCTTCATCAAAGTCACAAGCGTTTTCAGAATACACAAACTCGCAAAATTTGGCAAATAACCATGAAAAAACAACAAAACTTGAAAATGCTTATTTCGTGATTTCCAGTCGATTTTAGACACTTTTAGGTAGTTTTCATTTTTGCAAAACCACTATTCGTTTTGAAGTCTAGATGGTTAATATAAGCTAGATGGGTGTTGAAAACAATATATTTACCAAAGCCTTCATCGAAGTCACAAGCGTTTTCAGAATACACAATCTCACAAAATTTGGCAAATAACCATGAAAAAACAACAAAACTTGAAAATGCTTATTTCGTGATTTCCAGTCGATTTTAGACACTTTTAGGTAGTTTTCATTTTTGCAAAACCACTATTCGTTTTGAAGTCTAGATGGTTAATATAAGCTAGATGGGTGTTGAAAACAATATATTTATCAAAGCCTTCATCAAAGTCACAAGCGTTTTCAGAATACACAAACTCGCAAAATTTGGCAAATAACCATGAAAAAACAACAAAACTTGAAAATGCTTATATCGTGATTTCCAGTCGATTTTAGACACTTTTAGGTAGTTTTCATTTTTGCAAAACCACTATTCGTTTTGAAGTCTAGATGGTTAATATAAGCTAGATGGGTGTTGAAAACAATATATTTATCAAAGCCTTCATCAAAGTCACAAGCGTTTTCAGAATACACAAACTCACAAAATTTGGCAAATAACCATGAAAAAACAACAAAACTTGAAAATGCTTATTTCGTGATTTCCAGTCGATTTTAGACACTTTTAGGTAGTTTTCATTTTTGCAAAACCACTATTCGTTTTGAAGTCTAGATGGTTAATATAAGCTAGATGGGTGTTGAAAACAATATATTTATCAAAGCCTTCATCAAAGTCACAAGCGTTTTCAGAATACACAAACTCACAAAATTTGGCAAATAACCATGAAAAAACAACAAAATTTGAAAATGCTTATTTCGTGATTTCCAGTCGATTTTAGACACTTTTAGGTAGTTTTCATTTTTGCAAAACCACTATTCGTTTTGAATTCTAGATGGTTAATATAAGCTAGATGGGTGTTGAAAACAATATATTTATCAAAGCCTTCATCAAAGTCACAAGCGTTTTCAGAATACACAAACTCGCAAAATTTGGCAAATAACCATGAAAAAACAACAAAACTTGAAAATGCTTATTTCGTGATTTCCAGTCGATTTTAGACACTTTTAGGTAGTTTTCATTTTTGCAAAACCACTATTCGTTTTGAAGTCTAGATGGTTAATATAAGCTAGATGGGTGTTGAAAACAATATATTTATCAAAGCCTTCATCAAAGTCACAAGCGTTTTCAGAATACACAAACTCGCAAAATTTGGCAAATAACCATGAAAAAACAACAAAACTTGAAAATGCTTATTTCGTGATTTCCAGTCGATTTTAGACACTTTTAGGTAGTTTTCATTTTTGCAAAACCACTATTCGTTTTGAAGTCTAGATGGTTAATATAAGCTAGATGGGTGTTGAAAACAATATATTTATCAAAGCCTTCATCAAAGTCACAAGCGTTTTCAGAATACACAAACTCGCAAAATTTGGCAAATAACCATTAAAAAACAACAAAACTTGAAAATGCTTATTTCGTAATTTCCAGTCGATTTTAGACACTTTTAGGTAGTTTTCATTTTTGCAAAACCACTATTCGTTTTGAAGTCTAGATGGTTAATATAAGCTAGATGGGTGTTGAAAACAATATATTTATCAAAGCCTTCATCAAAGTCACAAGCGCTTTCAGAATACACAAACTCGCAAAATTTGGCAAATAACCATGAAAAAACAACAAAACTTGAAAATGCTTATATCGTGATTTCCAGTCGATTTTAGACACTTTTAGGTAGTTTTCATTTTTGCAAAACCACTATTCGTTTTGAAGTCTAGATGGTTAATATAAGCTAGATGGGTGTTGAAAACAATATATTTATCAAAGCCTTCATCAAAGTCACAAGCGTTTTCAGAATACACAAACTCGCAAAATTTGGCAAATAACCATTAAAAAACAACAAAACTTGAAAATGCTTATTTCGTGATTTCCAGTCGATTTTAGACACTTTTAGGTAGTTTTCATTTTTGCAAAACCACTATTCGTTTTGAAGTCTAGATGGTTAATATAAGCTAGATGGGTGTTGAAAACAATATATTTACCAAAGCCTTCATCGAAGTCACAAGCGTTTTCAGAATACACAATCTCACAAAATTTGGCAAATAACCATGAAAAAACAACAAAACTTGAAAATGCTTATTTCGTGATTTCCAGTCGATTTTAGACACTTTTAGGTAGCTTTCATTTTTGCAAAACCACTATTCGTTTTGAAGTCTAGATGGTTAATATAAGCTAGATGGGTGTTGAAAACAATATATTTACCAAAGCCTTCATCGAAGTCACAAGCGTTTTCAGAATACACAATCTCACAAAATTTGGCAAATAACCATGAAAAAACAACAAAACTTGAAAATGCTTATTTCGTGATTTCCAGTCGATTTTAGACACTTTTAGGTAGTTTTCATTTTTGCAAAACCACTATTCGTTTTGAAGTCTAGATGGTTAATATAAGCTAGATGGGTGTTGAAAACAATATATTTATCAAAGCCTTCATCAAAGTCACAAGCGTTTTCAGAATACACAAACTCGCAAAATTTGGCAAATAACCATGAAAAAACAACAAAACTTGAAAATGCTTATTTCGTGATTTCCAGTCGATTTTAGACACTTTTAGGTAGTTTTCATTTTTGCAAAACCACTATTCGTTTTGAAGTCTAGATGGTTAATATAAGCTAGATGGGTGTTGAAAACAATATATTTATCAAAGCCTTCATCAAAGTCACAAGCGTTTTCAGAATACACAAACTCACAAAATTTGGCAAATAACCATGAAAAAACAACAAAATTTGAAAATGCTTATTTCGTGATTTCCAGTCGATTTTAGACACTTTTAGGTAGTTTTCATTTTTGCAAAACCACTATTCGTTTTGAATTCTAGATGGTTAATATAAGCTAGATGGGTGTTGAAAACAATATATTTATCAAAGCCTTCATCAAAGTCACAAGCGTTTTCAGAATACACAAACTCGCAAAATTTGGCAAATAACCATGAAAAAACAACAAAACTTGAAAATGCTTATTTCGTGATTTCCAGTCGATTTTAGACACTTTTAGGTAGTTTTCATTTTTGCAAAACCACTATTCGTTTTGAAGTCTAGATGGTTAATATAAGCTAGATGGGTGTTGAAAACAATATATTTATCAAAGCCTTCATCAAAGTCACAAGCGTTTTCAGAATACACAAACTCGCAAAATTTGGCAAATAACCATGAAAAAACAACAAAACTTGAAAATGCTTATTTCGTGATTTCCAGTCGATTTTAGACACTTTTAGGTAGTTTTCATTTTTGCAAAACCACTATTCGTTTTGAAGTCTAGATGGTTAATATAAGCTAGATGGGTGTTGAAAACAATATATTTATCAAAGCCTTCATCAAAGTCACAAGCGTTTTCAGAATACACAAACTCGCAAAATTTGGCAAATAACCATGAAAAAACAACAAAACTTGAAAATGCTTATTTCGTGATTTCCAGTCGATTTTAGACACTTTTAGGTAGTTTTCATTTTTGCAAAACCACTATTCGTTTTGAAGTCTAGATGGTTAATATAAGCTAGATGGGTGTTGGAAACAATATATTTATCAAAGCCTTCATCAAAGTCACAAGCGTTTTCAGAATACACAAACTCGCAAAATTTGGCAAATAACCATGAAAAAACAACAAAACTTGAAAATGCTTATTTCGTGATTTCCAGTCGATTTTAGACACTTTTAGGTAGTTTTCATTTTTGCAAAACCACTATTCGTTTTGAAGTCTAGATGGTTAATATAAGCTAGATGGGTGTTGAAAACAATATATTTATCAAAGTCTTCATCAAAGTCACAAGCGTTTTCAGAATACACAAACTCGCAAAATTTGGCAAATAACCATGAAAAAACAACAAAACTTGAAAATGCTTATTTCGTGATTTCCAGTCGATTTTAGACACTTTTAGGTAGTTTTCATTTTTGCAAAACCACTATTCGTTTTGAAGTCTAGATGGTTAATATAAGCTAGATGGGTGTTGAAAACAATATATTTATCAAAGCCTTCATCAAAGTCACAAGCGTTTTCAGAATACACAAACTCACAAAATTTGGCAAATAACCATGAAAAAACAACAAAATTTGAAAATGCTTATTTCGTGATTTCCAGTCGATTTTAGACACTTTTAGGTAGTTTTCATTTTTGCAAAACCACTATTCGTTTTGAATTCTAGATGGTTAATATAAGCTAGATGGGTGTTGGAAACAATATATTTATCAAAGCCTTCATCAAAGTCACAAGCGTTTTCAGAATACACAAACTCGCAAAATTTGGCAAATAACCATGAAAAAACAACAAAACTTGAAAATGCTTATTTCGTGATTTCCAGTCGATTTTAGACACTTTTAGGTAGTTTTCATTTTTGCAAAACCACTATTCGTTTTGAAGTCTAGATGGTTTATATAAGCTAGATGGGTGTTGAAAACAATATATTTATCAAAGCCTTCATCAAAGTCACAAGCGTTTTCAGAATACACAAACTCGCAAAATTTGGCAAATAACCATTAAAAAACAACAAAACTTGAAAATGCTTATTTCGTGATTTCCAGTCGATTTTAGACACTTTTAGGTAGTTTTCATTTTTGCAAAACCACTATTCGTTTTGAAGTCTAGATGGTTAATATAAGCTAGATGGGTGTTGAAAACAATATATTTACCAAAGCCTTCATCGAAGTCACAAGCGTTTTCAGAATACACAATCTCACAAAATTTGGCAAATAACCATGAAAAAACAACAAAACTTGAAAATGCTTATTTCGTGATTTCCAGTCGATTTTAGACACTTTTAGGTAGTTTTCATTTTTGCAAAACCACTATTCGTTTTGAAGTCTAGATGGTTAATATAAGCTAGATGGGTGTTGAAAACAATATATTTATCAAAGCCTTCATCAAAGTCACAAGCGTTTTCAGAATACACAAACTCACAAAATTTGGCAAATAACCATGAAAAAACATCAAAACTTGAAAATGCTTATTTCTTGATTTCCAGTCGATTTTAGACACTTTTAGGTAGTTTTCATTTTTACAAAACCACTATATAAGCTAGATGGGTGTTGAAAGCAATATATTTATCAAAGCCTTCATCAAAGTCACAAGCGTTTTCAGAATACACAAACTCACAAAATTTGGCAAATAACCATGAAAAAACAACAAAACTTGAAAATGCTTATTTCGTGATTTCCAGTAGATTTTAGACACTTTTAGGTAGTTTTCATTTTTGCAAAACCACTATTCGTTTTGAAGTCTAGATGGTTAATATAAGCTAGATGGGTGTTGAAAACAATATATTTATCAAAGCCTTCATCAAAGTCACAAGCGTTTTCAGAATACACAAACTCACAAAATTTGGCAAATAACCATGAAAAAACAACAAAATTTGAAAATGCTTATTTCGTGATTTCCAGTCGATTTTAGACACTTTTAGGTAGTTTTCATTTTTGCAAAACCACTATTCGTTTTGAATTCTAGATGGTTAATATAAGCTAGATGGGTGTTGAAAACAATATATTTATCAAAGCCTTCATCAAAGTCACAAGCGTTTTCAGAATACACAAACTCGCAAAATTTGGCAAATAACCATGAAAAAACAACAAAACTTGAAAATGCTTATTTCGTGATTTCCAGTCGATTTTAGACACTTTTAGGTAGTTTTCATTTTTGCAAAACCACTATTCGTTTTGAAGTCTAGATGGTTAATATAAGCTAGATGGGTGTTGAAAACAATATATTTATCAAAGCCTTCATCAAAGTCACAAGCGTTTTCAGAATACACAAACTCGCAAAATTTGGCAAATAACCATGAAAAAACAACAAAACTTGAAAATGCTTATTTCGTGATTTCCAGTCGATTTTAGACACTTTTAGGTAGTTTTCATTTTTGCAAAACCACTATTCGTTTTGAAGTCTAGATGGTTAATATAAGCTAGATGGGTGTTGAAAACAATATATTTATCAAAGCCTTCATCAAAGTCACAAGCGTTTTCAGAATACACAAACTCGCAAAATTTGGCAAATAACCATTAAAAAACAACAAAACTTGAAAATGCTTATTTCGTAATTTCCAGTCGATTTTAGACACTTTTAGGTAGTTTTCATTTTTGCAAAACCACTATTCGTTTTGAAGTCTAGATGGTTAATATAAGCTAGATGGGTGTTGAAAACAATATATTTATCAAAGCCTTCATCAAAGTCACAAGCGTTTTCAGAATACACAAACTCGCAAAATTTGGCAAATAACCATGAAAAAACAACAAAACTTGAAAATGCTTATATCGTGATTTCCAGTCGATTTTAGACACTTTTAGGTAGTTTTCATTTTTGCAAAACCACTATTCGTTTTGAAGTCTAGATGGTTAATATAAGCTAGATGGGTGTTGAAAACAATATATTTATCAAAGCCTTCATCAAAGTCACAAGCGTTTTCAGAATACACAAACTCGCAAAATTTGGCAAATAACCATTAAAAAACAACAAAACTTGAAAATGCTTATTTCGTGATTTCCAGTCGATTTTAGACACTTTTAGGTAGTTTTCATTTTTGCAAAACCACTATTCGTTTTGAAGTCTAGATGGTTAATATAAGCTAGATGGGTGTTGAAAACAATATATTTACCAAAGCCTTCATCGAAGTCACAAGCGTTTTCAGAATACACAATCTCACAAAATTTGGCAAATAACCATGAAAAAACAACAAAACTTGAAAATGCTTATTTCGTGATTTCCAGTCGATTTTAGACACTTTTAGGTAGCTTTCATTTTTGCAAAACCACTATTCGTTTTGAAGTCTAGATGGTTAATATAAGCTAGATGGGTGTTGAAAACAATATATTTACCAAAGCCTTCATCGAAGTCACAAGCGTTTTCAGAATACACAATCTCACAAAATTTGGCAAATAACCATGAAAAAACAACAAAACTTGAAAATGCTTATTTCGTGATTTCCAGTCGATTTTAGACACTTTTAGGTAGTTTTCATTTTTGCAAAACCACTATTCGTTTTGAAGTCTAGATGGTTAATATAAGCTAGATGGGTGTTGAAAACAATATATTTATCAAAGCCTTCATCAAAGTCACAAGCGTTTTCAGAATACACAAACTCGCAAAATTTGGCAAATAACCATGAAAAAACAACAAAACTTGAAAATGCTTATTTCGTGATTTCCAGTCGATTTTAGACACTTTTAGGTAGTTTTCATTTTTGCAAAACCACTATTCGTTTTGAAGTCTAGATGGTTAATATAAGCTAGATGGGTGTTGAAAACAATATATTTATCAAAGCCTTCATCAAAGTCACAAGCGTTTTCAGAATACACAAACTCACAAAATTTGGCAAATAACCATGAAAAAACAACAAAATTTGAAAATGCTTATTTCGTGATTTCCAGTCGATTTTAGACACTTTTAGGTAGTTTTCATTTTTGCAAAACCACTATTCGTTTTGAATTCTAGATGGTTAATATAAGCTAGATGGGTGTTGGAAACAATATATTTATCAAAGCCTTCATCAAAGTCACAAGCGTTTTCAGAATACACAAACTCGCAAAATTTGGCAAATAACCATGAAAAAACAACAAAACTTGAAAATGCTTATTTCGTGATTTCCAGTCGATTTTAGACACTTTTAGGTAGTTTTCATTTTTGCAAAACCACTATTCGTTTTGAAGTCTAGATGGTTAATATAAGCTAGATGGGTGTTGAAAACAATATATTTATCAAAGCCTTCATCAAAGTCACAAGCGTTTTCAGAATACACAAACTCGCAAAATTTGGCAAATAACCATGAAAAAACAACAAAACTTGAAAATGCTTATTTCGTAATTTCCAGTCGATTTTAGACACTTTTAGGTAGTTTTCATTTTTGCAAAACCACTATTCGTTTTGAAGTCTAGATGGTTAATATAAGCTAGATGGGTGTTGAAAACAATATATTTATCAAAGCCTTCATCAAAGTCACAAGCGTTTTCAGAATACACAAACTCGCAAAATTTGGCAAATAACCATGAAAAAACAACAAAACTTGAAAATGCTTATTTCGTGATTTCCAGTCGATTTTAGACACTTTTAGGTAGTTTTCATTTTTGCAAAACCACTATTCGTTTTGAAGTCTAGATGGTTAATATAAGCTAGATGGGTGTTGGAAACAATATATTTATCAAAGCCTTCATCAAAGTCACAAGCGTTTTCAGAATACACAAACTCGCAAAATTTGGCAAATAACCATGAAAAAACAACAAAACTTGAAAATGCTTATTTCGTGATTTCCAGTCGATTTTAGACACTTTTAGGTAGTTTTCATTTTTGCAAAACCACTATTCGTTTTGAAGTCTAGATGGTTAATATAAGCTAGATGGGTGTTGAAAACAATATATTTATCAAAGTCTTCATCAAAGTCACAAGCGTTTTCAGAATACACAAACTCGCAAAATTTGGCAAATAACCATGAAAAAACAACAAAACTTGAAAATGCTTATTTCGTGATTTCCAGTCGATTTTAGACACTTTTAGGTAGTTTTCATTTTTGCAAAACCACTATTCGTTTTGAAGTCTAGATGGTTAATATAAGCTAGATGGGTGTTGAAAACAATATATTTATCAAAGCCTTCATCAAAGTCACAAGCGTTTTCAGAATACACAAACTCACAAAATTTGGCAAATAACCATGAAAAAACAACAAAACTTGAAAATGCTTATTTCGTGATTTCCAGTCGATTTTAGACACTTTTAGGTAGTTTTCATTTTTGCAAAACCACTATTCGTTTTGAATTCTAGATGGTTAATATAAGCTAGATGGGTGTTGGAAACAATATATTTATCAAAGCCTTCATCAAAGTCACAAGCGTTTTCAGAATACACAAACTCGCAAAATTTGGCAAATAACCATGAAAAAACAACAAAACTTGAAAATGCTTATTTCGTGATTTCCAGTCGATTTTAGACACTTTTAGGTAGTTTTCATTTTTGCAAAACCACTATTCGTTTTGAAGTCTAGATGGTTTATATAAGCTAGATGGGTGTTGAAAACAATATATTTATCAAAGCCTTCATCAAAGTCACAAGCGTTTTCAGAATACACAAACTCGCAAAATTTGGCAAATAACCATTAAAAAACAACAAAACTTGAAAATGCTTATTTCGTGATTTCCAGTCGATTTTAGACACTTTTAGGTAGTTTTCATTTTTGCAAAACCACTATTCGTTTTGAAGTCTAGATGGTTAATATAAGCTAGATGGGTGTTGAAAACAATATATTTACCAAAGCCTTCATCGAAGTCACAAGCGTTTTCAGAATACACAATCTCACAAAATTTGGCAAATAACCATGAAAAAACAACAAAACTTGAAAATGCTTATTTCGTGATTTCCAGTCGATTTTAGACACTTTTAGGTAGCTTTCATTTTTGCAAAACCACTATTCGTTTTGAAGTCTAGATGGTTAATATAAGCTAGATGGGTGTTGAAAACAATATATTTACCAAAGCCTTCATCGAAGTCACAAGCGTTTTCAGAATACACAATCTCACAAAATTTGGCAAATAACCATGAAAAAACAACAAAACTTGAAAATGCTTATTTCGTGATTTCCAGTCGATTTTAGACACTTTTAGGTAGTTTTCATTTTTGCAAAACCACTATTCGTTTTGAAGTCTAGATGGTTAATATAAGCTAGATGGGTGTTGAAAACAATATATTTACCAAAGCCTTCATCGAAGTCACAAGCGTTTTCAGAATACACAATCTCACAAAATTTGGCAAATAACCATGAAAAAACAACAAAACTTGAAAATGCTTATTTCGTGATTTCCAGTCGATTTTAGACACTTTTAGGTAGTTTTCATTTTTGCAAAACCACTATTCGTTTTGAAGTCTAGATGGTTAATATAAGCTAGATGGGTGTTGAAAACAATATATTTATCAAAGCCTTCATCAAAGTCACAAGCGTTTTCAGAATACACAAACTCACAAAATTTGGCAAATAACCATGAAAAAACAACAAAACTTGAAAATGCTTATTTCGTGATTTCCAGTCGATTTGAGACACTTTTAGGTAGTTTTCATTTTTGCAAAACCACTATTCGTTTTGAAGTCTAGATGGTTAATATAAGCTAGATGGGTGTTGAAAACAATATATTTATCAAAGCCTTCATCAAAGTCACAAGCGTTTTCAGAATACACAAACTCGCAAAATTTGGCAAATAACCATGAAAAAACAACAAAACTTGAAAATGCTTATTTCGTGATTTCCAGTCGATTTTAGACACTTTTAGGTAGTTTTGATTTTTGCAAAACCACTATTCGTTTTGAAGTCTAGATGGTTAATATAAGCTAGATGGGTGTTGAAAACAATATATTTATCAAAGTCTTCATCAAAGTCACAAGCGTTTTCAGAATACACAAACTCGCAAAATTTGGCAAATAACCATGAAAAAACAACAAAACTTGAAAATGCTTATTTCGTGATTTCCAGTCGATTTTAGACACTTTTAGGTAGTTTTCATTTTTGCAAAACCACTATTCGTTTTGAAGTCTAGATGGTTAATATAAGCTAGATGGGTGTTGAAAACAATATATTTATCAAAGCCTTCATCAAAGTCACAAGCGTTTTCAGAATACACAAACTCACAAAATTTGGCAAATAACCATGAAAAAACAACAAAATTTGAAAATGCTTATTTCGTGATTTCCAGTCGATTTTAGACACTTTTAGGTAGTTTTCATTTTTGCAAAACCACTATTCGTTTTGAATTCTAGATGGTTAATATAAGCTAGATGGGTGTTGAAAACAATATATTTATCAAAGCCTTCATCAAAGTCACAAGCGTTTTCAGAATACACAAACTCGCAAAATTTGGCAAATAACCATGAAAAAACAACAAAACTTGAAAATGCTTATTTCGTGATTTCCAGTCGATTTTAGACACTTTTAGGTAGTTTTCATTTTTGCAAAACCACTATTCGTTTTGAAGTCTAGATGGTTAATATAAGCTAGATGGGTGTTGAAAACAATATATTTATCAAAGCCTTCATCAAAGTCACAAGCGTTTTCAGAATACACAAACTCGCAAAATTTGGCAAATAACCATGAAAAAACAACAAAACTTGAAAATGCTTATTTCGTGATTTCCAGTCGATTTTAGACACTTTTAGGTAGTTTTCATTTTTGCAAAACCACTATTCGTTTTGAAGTCTAGATGGTTAATATAAGCTAGATGGGTGTTGAAAACAATATATTTATCAAAGCCTTCATCAAAGTCACAAGCGTTTTCAGAATACACAATCTCACAAAATTTGGCAAATAACCATGAAAAAACAACAAAACTTGAAAATGCTTATTTCGTGATTTCCAGTCGATTTTGGACACTTTTAGGTAGCTTTCATTTTTGCAAAACCACTATTCGTTTTGAAGTCTAGATGGTTAATATAAGCTAGATGGGTGTTGAAAACAATATATTTACCAAAGCCTTCATCGAAGTCACAAGCGTTTTCAGAATACACAATCTCACAAAATTTGGCAAATAACCATGAAAAAACAACAAAACTTGAAAATGCTTATTTCGTGATTTCCAGTCGATTTTAGACACTTTTAGGTAGTTTTCATTTTTGCAAAACCACTATTCGTTTTGAAGTCTAGATGGTTAATATAAGCTAGATGGGTGTTGAAAACAATATATTTATCAAAGCCTTCATCAAAGTCACAAGCGTTTTCAGAATACACAATCTCACAAAATTTGGCAAATAACCATGAAAAAACAACAAAACTTGAGAATGCTTATTTCGTGATTTCCAGTCGATTTTAGACACTTTTAGGTAGTTTTCATTTTTGCAAAACCACTATTCGTTTTGAAGTCTAGATGGTTAATATAAGCTAGATGGGTGTTGAAAACAATATATTTATCAAAGTCTTCATCAAAGTCACAAGCGTTTTCAGAATACACAAACTCACAAAATTTGGCAAATAACCATGAAAAAACAACAAAACTTGAAAATGCTTATTTCGTGATTTCCAGTCGATTTTAGACACCTTTAGGTAGTTTTCATTTTTGCAAAACCACTATTCGTTTTGAAGTCTAGATGGTTAATATAAGCTAGATGGGTGTTGAAAACAATATATTTATCAAAGCCTTCATCAAAGTCACAAGCGTTTTCAGAATACACAATCTCACAAAATTTGGCAAATAACCATGAAAAAACAACAAAACTTGAAAATGCTTATTTCGTGATTTCCAGTCGATTTTAGACACTTTTAGGTAGTTTTCATTTTTGCAAAACCACTATTCGTTTTGAAGTCTAGATGGTTAATATAAGCTAGATGGGTGTTGAAAACAATATATTTATCAAAGCCTTCATCAAAGTCACAAGCGTTTTCAGAATACACAAACTCACAAAATTTGGCAAATAACCATGAAAAAACAACAAAACTTGAAAATGCTTATTTCGTGATTTCCAGTCGATTTGAGACACTTTTAGGTAGTTTTCATTTTTGCAAAACCACTATTCGTTTTGAAGTCTAGATGGTTAATATAAGCTAGATGGGTGTTGAAAACAATATATTTACCAAAGCCTTCATCAAAGTCACAAGCGTTTTCAGAATACACAAACTCGCAAAATTTGGCAAATAACCATGAAAAAACAACAAAACTTGAAAATGCTTATATCGTGATTTCCAGTCGATTTTAGACACTTTTAGGTAGTTTTCATTTTTGCAAAACCACTATTCGTTTTGAAGTCTAGATGGTTAATATAAGCTAGATGGGTGTTGAAAACAATATATTTATCAAAGCCTTCATCAAAGTCACAAGCGTTTTCAGAATACACAAACTCGCAAAATTTGGCAAATAACCATGAAAAAACAACAAAACTTGAAAATGCTTATTTCGTGATTTCCAGTCGATTTTAGACACTTTTAGGTAGTTTTCATTTTTGCAAAACCACTATTCGTTTTGAAGTCTAGATGGTTAATATAAGCTAGATGGGTGTTGAAAACAATATATTTATCAAAGCCTTCATCAAAGTCACAAGCGTTTTCAGAATACACAAACTCGCAAAATTTGGCAAATAACCATGAAAAAACAACAAAACTTGAAAATGCTTATATCGTGATTTCCAGTCGATTTTAGACACTTTTAGGTAGTTTTCATTTTTGCAAAACCACTATTCGTTTTGAAGTCTAGATGGTTAATATAAGCTAGATGGGTGTTGAAAACAATATATTTATCAAAGCCTTCATCAAAGTCACAAGCGTTTTCAGAATACACAATCTCACAAAATTTGGCAAATGACCATGAAAAAACAACAAAACTTGAAAATGCTTATTTCGTGATTTCCAGTCGATTTTGGACACTTTTAGGTAGCTTTCATTTTTGCAAAACCACTATTCGTTTTGAAGTCTAGATGGTTAATATAAGCTAGATGGGTGTTGAAAACAATATATTTACCAAAGCCTTCATCGAAGTCACAAGCGTTTTCAGAATACACAATCTCACAAAATTTGGCAAATAACCATGAAAAAACAACAAAACTTGAAAATGCTTATTTCGTGATTTCCAGTCGATTTTAGACACTTTTAGGTAGTTTTCATTTTTGCAAAACCACTATTCGTTTTGAAGTCTAGATGGTTAATATAAGCTAGATGGGTGTTGAAAACAATATATTTATCAAAGCCTTCATCAAAGTCACAAGCGTTTTCAGAATACACAATCTCACAAAATTTGGCAAATAACCATGAAAAAACAACAAAACTTGAAAATGCTTATTTCGTGATTTCCAGTCGATTTGAGACACTTTTAGGTAGTTTTCATTTTTGCAAAACCACTATTCGTTTTGAAGTCTAGATGGTTAATATAAGCTAGATGGGTGTTGAAAACAATATATTTACCAAAGCCTTCATCAAAGTCACAAGCGTTTTCAGAATACACAAACTCGCAAAATTTGGCAAATAACCATGAAAAAACAACAAAACTTGAAAATGCTTATTTCGTGATTTCCAGTCGATTTTAGACACTTTTAGGTAGTTTTCATTTTTGCAAAACCACTATTCGTTTTGAAGTCTAGATGGTTAATATAAGCTAGATGGGTGTTGAAAACAATATATTTATCAAAGCCTTCATCAAAGTCACAAGCGTTTTCAGAATACACAAACTCGCAAAATTTGGCAAATAACCATGAAAAAACAACAAAACTTGAAAATGCTTATATCGTGATTTCCAGTCGATTTTAGACACTTTTAGGTAGTTTTCATTTTTGCAAAACCACTATTCGTTTTGAAGTCTAGATGGTTAATATAAGCTAGATGGGTGTTGAAAACAATATATTTATCAAAGCCTTCATCAAAGTCACAAGCGTTTTCAGAATACACAATCTCACAAAATTTGGCAAATGACCATGAAAAAACAACAAAACTTGAAAATGCTTATTTCGTGATTTCCAGTCGATTTTGGACACTTTTAGGTAGCTTTCATTTTTGCAAAACCACTATTCGTTTTGAAGTCTAGATGGTTAATATAAGCTAGATGGGTGTTGAAAACAATATATTTACCAAAGCCTTCATCGAAGTCACAAGCGTTTTCAGAATACACAATCTCACAAAATTTGGCAAATAACCATGAAAAAACAACAAAACTTGAAAATGCTTATTTCGTGATTTCCAGTCGATTTTAGACACTTTTAGGTAGTTTTCATTTTTGCAAAACCACTATTCGTTTTGAAGTCTAGATGGTTAATATAAGCTAGATGGGTGTTGAAAACAATATATTTATCAAAGCCTTCATCAAAGTCACAAGCGTTTTCAGAATACACAATCTCACAAAATTTGGCAAATAACCATGAAAAAACAACAAAACTTGAGAATGCTTATTTCGTGATTTCCAGTCGATTTTAGACACTTTTAGGTAGTTTTCATTTTTGCAAAACCACTATTCGTTTTGAAGTCTAGATGGTTAATATAAGCTAGATGGGTGTTGAAAACAATATATTTATCAAAGCCTTCATCAAAGTCACAAGCGTTTTCAGAATACACAAACTCGCAAAATTTGGCAAATAACCATGAAAAAACAACAAAACTTGAAAATGCTTATATCGTGATTTCCAGTCGATTTTAGACACTTTTAGGTAGTTTTCATTTTTACAAAACCACTATTCGTTTTGAAGTCTAGATGGTTAATATAAGCTAGATGGGTGTTGAAAACAATATATTTATCAAAGCCTTCATCAAAGTCACAAGCGTTTTCAGAATACACAAACTCACAAAATTTGGCAAATAACCATGAAAAAACAACAAAACTTGAAAATGCTTATTTCGTGATTTCCAGTCGATTTTAGACACTTTTAGGTAGTTTTCATTTTTGCAAAACCACTATTCGTTTTGAAGTCTAGATGGTTAATATAAGCTAGATGAGTGTTGAAAACAATATATTTATCAAAGCCTTCATCAAAGTCACAAGCGTTTTCAGAATACACAATCTCACAAAATTTGGCAAATAACCATGAAAAAACAACAAAACTTGAAAATGCTTATTTCGTGATTTCCAGTCGATTTTAGACACTTTTAGGTAGTTTTCATTTTTGCAAAACCACTATTCGTTTTGAAGTCTAGATGGTTAATATAAGCTAGATGGGTGTTGAAAACAATATATTTATCAAAGCCTTCATCAAAGTCACAAGCGTTTTCAGAATACACAAACTCACAAAATTTGGCAAATAACCATGAAAAAACAACAAAACTTGAAAATGCTTATTTCGTGATTTCCAGTCGATTTGAGACACTTTTAGGTAGTTTTCATTTTTGCAAAACCACTATTCGTTTTGAAGTCTAGATGGTTAATATAAGCTAGATGGGTGTTGAAAACAATATATTTATCAAAGCCTTCATCAAAGTCACAAGCGTTTTCAGAATACACAAACTCGCAAAATTTGGCAAATAACCATGAAAAAACAACAAAACTTGAAAATGCTTATTTCGTGATTTCCAGTCGATTTTAGACACTTTTAGGTAGTTTTCATTTTTGCAAAACCACTATTCGTTTTGAAGTCTAGATGGTTAATATAAGCTAGATGGGTGTTGAAAACAATATATTTATCAAAGCCTTCATCAAAGTCACAAGCGTTTTCAGAATACACAAACTCACAAAATTTGGCAAATAACCATGAAAAAACAACAAAATTTGAAAATGCTTATTTCGTGATTTCCAGTCGATTTTAGACACTTTTAGGTAGTTTTCATTTTTGCAAAACCACTATTCGTTTTGAATTCTAGATGGTTAATATAAGCTAGATGGGTGTTGAAAACAATATATTTATCAAAGCCTTCATCAAAGTCACAAGCGTTTTCAGAATACACAAACTCGCAAAATTTGGCAAATAACCATGAAAAAACAACAAAACTTGAAAATGCTTATTTCGTGATTTCCAGTCGATTTTAGACACTTTTAGGTAGTTTTCATTTTTGCAAAACCACTATTCGTTTTGAAGTCTAGATGGTTAATATAAGCTAGATGGGTGTTGAAAACAATATATTTATCAAAGCCTTCATCAAAGTCACAAGCGTTTTCAGAATACACAAACTCGCAAAATTTGGCAAATAACCATTAAAAAACAACAAAACTTGAAAATGCTTATTTCGTGATTTCCAGTCGATTTTAGACACTTTTAGGTAGCTTTCATTTTTGCAAAACCACTATTCGTTTTGAAGTCTAGATGGTTAATATAAGCTAGATGGGTGTTGAAAACAATATATTTACCAAAGCCTTCATCGAAGTCACAAGCGTTTTCAGAATACACAATCTCACAAAATTTGGCAAATAACCATGAAAAAACAACAAAACTTGAAAATGCTTATTTCGTGATTTCCAGTCGATTTTAGACACTTTTAGGTAGCTTTCATTTTTGCAAAACCACTATTCGTTTTGAAGTCTAGATGGTTAATATAAGCTAGATGGGTGTTGAAAACAATATATTTACCAAAGCCTTCATCGAAGTCACAAGCGTTTTCAGAATACACAATCTCACAAAATTTGGCAAATAACCATGAAAAAACAACAAAACTTGAAAATGCTTATTTCGTGATTTCCAGTCGATTTTAGACACTTTTAGGTAGTTTTCATTTTTGCAAAACCACTATTCGTTTTGAAGTCTAGATGGTTAATATAAGCTAGATGGGTGTTGAAAACAATATATTTATCAAAGCCTTCATCAAAGTCACAAGCGTTTTCAGAATACACAAACTCGCAAAATTTGGCAAATAACCATGAAAAAACAACAAAACTTGAAAATGCTTATATCGTGATTTCCAGTCGATTTTAGACACTTTTAGGTAGTTTTCATTTTTGCAAAACCACTATTCGTTTTGAAGTCTAGATGGTTAATATAAGCTAGATGGGTGTTGAAAACAATATATTTATCAAAGCCTTCATCAAAGTCACAAGCGTTTTCAGAATACACAATCTCACAAAATTTGGCAAATGACCATGAAAAAACAACAAAACTTGAAAATGCTTATTTCGTGATTTCCAGTCGATTTTGGACACTTTTAGGTAGCTTTCATTTTTGCAAAACCACTATTCGTTTTGAAGTCTAGATGGTTAATATAAGCTAGATGGGTGTTGAAAACAATATATTTACCAAAGCCTTCATCGAAGTCACAAGCGTTTTCAGAATACACAATCTCACAAAATTTGGCAAATAACCATGAAAAAACAACAAAACTTGAAAATGCTTATTTCGTGATTTCCAGTCGATTTTAGACACTTTTAGGTAGTTTTCATTTTTGCAAAACCACTATTCGTTTTGAAGTCTAGATGGTTAATATAAGCTAGATGGGTGTTGAAAACAATATATTTATCAAAGCCTTCATCAAAGTCACAAGCGTTTTCAGAATACACAATCTCACAAAATTTAGCAAATAACCATGAAAAAACAACAAAACTTGAGAATGCTTATTTCGTGATTTCCAGTCGATTTTAGACACTTTTAGGTAGTTTTCATTTTTGCAAAACCACTATTCGTTTTGAAGTCTAGATGGCTAATATAAGCTAGATGGGTGTTGAAAACAATATATTTATCAAAGCCTTCATCAAAGTCACAAGCGTTTTCAGAATACACAAACTCGCAAAATTTGGCAAATAACCATGAAAAAACAACAAAACTTGAAAATGCTTATATCGTGATTTCCAGTCGATTTTAGACACTTTTAGGTAGTTTTCATTTTTACAAAACCACTATTCGTTTTGAAGTCTAGATGGTTAATATAAGCTAGATGGGTGTTGAAAACAATATATTTATCAAAGCCTTCATCAAAGTCACAAGCATTTTCAGAATACACAAACTCACAAAATTTGGCAAATAACCATGAAAAAACAACAAAACTTGAAAATGCTTATTTCGTGATTTCCAGTCGATTTTAGACACTTTTAGGTAGTTTTCATTTTTGCAAAACCACTATTCGTTTTGAAGTCTAGATGGTTAATATAAGCTAGATGAGTGTTGAAAACAATATATTTATCAAAGCCTTCATCAAAGTCACAAGCGTTTTCAGAATACACAAACTCGCAAAATTTGGCAAATAACCATGAAAAAACAACAAAACTTGAAAATGCTTATTTCGTGATTTCCAGTCGATTTTAGACACTTTTAGGTAGTTTTCATTTTTGCAAAACCACTATTCGTTTTGAAGTCTAGATGGTTAATATAAGCTAGATGGGTGTTGAAAACAATATATTTATCAAAGCCTTCATCAAAGTCACAAGCGTTTTCAGAATACACAATCTCACAAAATTTGGCAAATGACCATGAAAAAACAACAAAACTTGAAAATGCTTATTTCGTGATTTCCAGTCGATTTTGGACACTTTTAGGTAGCTTTCATTTTTGCAAAACCACTATTCGTTTTGAAGTCTAGATGGTTAATATAAGCTAGATGGGTGTTGAAAACAATATATTTACCAAAGCCTTCATCGAAGTCACAAGCGTTTTCAGAATACACAATCTCACAAAATTTGGCAAATAACCATGAAAAAACAACAAAACTTGAAAATGCTTATTTCGTGATTTCCAGTCGATTTTAGACACTTTTAGGTAGTTTTCATTTTTGCAAAACCACTATTCGTTTTGAAGTCTAGATGGTTAATATAAGCTAGATGGGTGTTGAAAACAATATATTTATCAAAGCCTTCATCAAAGTCACAAGCGTTTTCAGAATACACAATCTCACAAAATTTGGCAAATGACCATGAAAAAACAACAAAACTTGAAAATGCTTATTTCGTGATTTCCAGTCGATTTTGGACACTTTTAGGTAGCTTTCATTTTTGCAAAACCACTATTCGTTTTGAAGTCTAGATGGTTAATATAAGCTAGATGGGTGTTGAAAACAATATATTTACCAAAGCCTTCATCGAAGTCACAAGCGTTTTCAGAATACACAATCTCACAAAATTTGGCAAATAACCATGAAAAAACAACAAAACTTGAAAATGCTTATTTCGTGATTTCCAGTCGATTTTAGACACTTTTAGGTAGTTTACATTTTTGCAAAACCACTATTCGTTTTGAAGTCTAGATGGTTAATATAAGCTAGATGGGTGTTGAAAACAATATATTTATCAAAGCCTTCATCAAAGTCACAAGCGTTTTCAGAATACACAATCTCACAAAATTTGGCAAATAACCATGAAAAAACAACAAAACTTGAGAATGCTTATTTCGTGATTTCCAGTCGATTTTAGACACTTTTAGGTAGTTTTCATTTTTGCAAAACCACTATTCGTTTTGAAGTCTAGATGGTTAATATAAGCTAGATGGGTGTTGAAAACAATATATTTATCAAAGCCTTCATCAAAGTCACAAGCGTTTTCAGAATACACAAACTCGCAAAATTTGGCAAATAACCATGAAAAAACAACAAAACTTGAAAATGCTTATATCGTGATTTCCAGTCGATTTTAGACACTTTTAGGTAGTTTTCATTTTTACAAAACCACTATTCGTTTTGAAGTCTAGATGGTTAATATAAGCTAGATGGGTGTTGAAAACAATATATTTATCAAAGCCTTCATCAAAGTCACAAGCGTTTTCAGAATACACAAACTCACAAAATTTGGCAAATAACCATGAAAAAACAACAAAACTTGAAAATGCTTATTTCGTGATTTCCAGTCGATTTTAGACACTTTTAGGTAGTTTTCATTTTTGCAAAACCACTATTCGTTTTGAAGTCTAGATGGTTAATATAAGCTAGATGAGTGTTGAAAACAATATATTTATCAAAGCCTTCATCAAAGTCACAAGCGTTTTCAGAATACACAATCTCACAAAATTTGGCAAATAACCATGAAAAAACAACAAAACTTGAAAATGCTTATTTCGTGATTTCCAGTCGATTTTAGACACTTTTAGGTAGTTTTCATTTTTGCAAAACCACTATTCGTTTTGAAGTCTAGATGGTTAATATAAGCTAGATGGGTGTTGAAAACAATATATTTATCAAAGCCTTCATCAAAGTCACAAGCGTTTTCAGAATACACAAACTCACAAAATTTGGCAAATAACCATGAAAAAACAACAAAACTTGAAAATGCTTATTTCGTGATTTCCAGTCGATTTGAGACACTTTTAGGTAGTTTTCATTTTTGCAAAACCACTATTCGTTTTGAAGTCTAGATGGTTAATATAAGCTAGATGGGTGTTGAAAACAATATATTTATCAAAGCCTTCATCAAAGTCACAAGCGTTTTCAGAATACACAAACTCGCAAAATTTGGCAAATAACCATGAAAAAACAACAAAACTTGAAAATGCTTATTTCGTGATTTCCAGTCGATTTTAGACACTTTTAGGTAGTTTTCATTTTTGCAAAACCACTATTCGTTTTGAAGTCTAGATGGTTAATATAAGCTAGATGGGTGTTGAAAACAATATATTTATCAAAGCCTTCATCAAAGTCACAAGCGTTTTCAGAATACACAAACTCACAAAATTTGGCAAATAACCATGAAAAAACAACAAAATTTGAAAATGCTTATTTCGTGATTTCCAGTCGATTTTAGACACTTTTAGGTAGTTTTCATTTTTGCAAAACCACTATTCGTTTTGAATTCTAGATGGTTAATATAAGCTAGATGGGTGTTGAAAACAATATATTTATCAAAGCCTTCATCAAAGTCACAAGCGTTTTCAGAATACACAAACTCGCAAAATTTGGCAAATAACCATGAAAAAACAACAAAACTTGAAAATGCTTATTTCGTGATTTCCAGTCGATTTTAGACACTTTTAGGTAGTTTTCATTTTTGCAAAACCACTATTCGTTTTGAAGTCTAGATGGTTAATATAAGCTAGATGGGTGTTGAAAACAATATATTTATCAAAGCCTTCATCAAAGTCACAAGCGTTTTCAGAATACACAAACTCGCAAAATTTGGCAAATAACCATTAAAAAACAACAAAACTTGAAAATGCTTATTTCGTGATTTCCAGTCGATTTTAGACACTTTTAGGTAGCTTTCATTTTTGCAAAACCACTATTCGTTTTGAAGTCTAGATGGTTAATATAAGCTAGATGGGTGTTGAAAACAATATATTTACCAAAGCCTTCATCGAAGTCACAAGCGTTTTCAGAATACACAATCTCACAAAATTTGGCAAATAACCATGAAAAAACAACAAAACTTGAAAATGCTTATTTCGTGATTTCCAGTCGATTTTAGACACTTTTAGGTAGCTTTCATTTTTGCAAAACCACTATTCGTTTTGAAGTCTAGATGGTTAATATAAGCTAGATGGGTGTTGAAAACAATATATTTACCAAAGCCTTCATCGAAGTCACAAGCGTTTTCAGAATACACAATCTCACAAAATTTGGCAAATAACCATGAAAAAACAACAAAACTTGAAAATGCTTATTTCGTGATTTCCAGTCGATTTTAGACACTTTTAGGTAGTTTTCATTTTTGCAAAACCACTATTCGTTTTGAAGTCTAGATGGTTAATATAAGCTAGATGGGTGTTGAAAACAATATATTTATCAAAGCCTTCATCAAAGTCACAAGCGTTTTCAGAATACACAAACTCGCAAAATTTGGCAAATAACCATGAAAAAACAACAAAACTTGAAAATGCTTATATCGTGATTTCCAGTCGATTTTAGACACTTTTAGGTAGTTTTCATTTTTGCAAAACCACTATTCGTTTTGAAGTCTAGATGGTTAATATAAGCTAGATGGGTGTTGAAAACAATATATTTATCAAAGCCTTCATCAAAGTCACAAGCGTTTTCAGAATACACAATCTCACAAAATTTGGCAAATAACCATGAAAAAACAACAAAACTTGAAAATGCTTATTTCGTGATTTCCAGTCGATTTTAGACACTTTTAGGTAGTTTTCATTTTTGCAAAACCACTATTCGTTTTGAAGTCTAGATGGTTAATATAAGCTAGATGGGTGTTGAAAACAATATATTTACCAAAGCCTTCATCGAAGTCACAAGCGTTTTCAGAATACACAATCTCACAAAATTTGGCAAATAACCATAAAAAAACAGCAAAACTTGAAAATGCTTATTTCGTGATTTCCAGTCGATTTTAGACACTTTTAGGTAGTTTTCATTTTTGCAAAACCACTATTCGTTTTGAAGTCTAGATGGTTAATATAAGCTAGATGGGTGTTGAAAACAATATATTTATCAAAGCCTTCATCAAAGTCACAAGCGTTTCCAGAATACACAAACTCGCAAAATTTGGCAAATAACCATGAAAAAACAACAAAACTTGAAAATGCTTATATCGTGATTTCCAGTCGATTTTAGACACTTTTAGGTAGTTTTCATTTTTGCAAAACCACTATTCGTTTTGAAGTCTAGATGGTTAATATAAGCTAGATGGGTGTTGAAAACAATATATTTATCAAAGCCTTCATCAAAGTCACAAGCGTTTTCAGAATACACAAACTCGCAAAATTTGGCAAATAACCATTAAAAAACAACAAAACTTGAAAATGCTTATTTCGTGATTTCCAGTCGATTTTAGACACTTTTAGGTAGCTTTCATTTTTGCAAAACCACTATTCGTTTTGAAGTCTAGATGGTTAATATAAGCTAGATGGGTGTTGAAAACAATATATTTACCAAAGCCTTCATCGAAGTCACAAGCGTTTTCAGAATACACAATCTCACAAAATTTGGCAAATAACCATGAAAAAACAACAAAACTTGAAAATGCTTATTTCGTGATTTCCAGTCGATTTTAGACACTTTTAGGTAGCTTTCATTTTTGCAAAACCACTATTCGTTTTGAAGTCTAGATGGTTAATATAAGCTAGATGGGTGTTGAAAACAATATATTTACCAAAGCCTTCATCGAAGTCACAAGCGTTTTCAGAATACACAATCTCACAAAATTTGGCAAATAACCATGAAAAAACAACAAAACTTGAAAATGCTTATTTCGTGATTTCCAGTCGATTTTAGACACTTTTAGGTAGTTTTCATTTTTGCAAAACCACTATTCGTTTTGAAGTCTAGATGGTTAATATAAGCTAGATGGGTGTTGAAAACAATATATTTATCAAAGCCTTCATCAAAGTCACAAGCGTTTTCAGAATACACAAACTCGCAAAATTTGGCAAATAACCATGAAAAAACAACAAAACTTGAAAATGCTTATATCGTGATTTCCAGTCGATTTTAGACACTTTTAGGTAGTTTTCATTTTTGCAAAACCACTATTCGTTTTGAAGTCTAGATGGTTAATATAAGCTAGATGGGTGTTGAAAACAATATATTTATCAAAGCCTTCATCAAAGTCACAAGCGTTTTCAGAATACACAATCTCACAAAATTTGGCAAATGACCATGAAAAAACAACAAAACTTGAAAATGCTTATTTCGTGATTTCCAGTCGATTTTGGACACTTTTAGGTAGCTTTCATTTTTGCAAAACCACTATTCGTTTTGAAGTCTAGATGGTTAATATAAGCTAGATGGGTGTTGAAAACAATATATTTATCAAAGCCTTCATCGAAGTCACAAGCGTTTTCAGAATACACAATCTCACAAAATTTAGCAAATAACCATGAAAAAACAACAAAACTTGAGAATGCTTATTTCGTGATTTCCAGTCGATTTTAGACACTTTTAGGTAGTTTTCATTTTTGCAAAACCACTATTCGTTTTGAAGTCTAGATGGTTAATATAAGCTAGATGGGTGTTGAAAACAATATATTTATCAAAGCCTTCATCAAAGTCACAAGCGTTTTCAGAATACACAAACTCGCAAAATTTGGCAAATAACCATGAAAAAACAACAAAACTTGAAAATGCTTATATCGTGATTTCCAGTCGATTTTAGACACTTTTAGGTAGTTTTCATTTTTACAAAACCACTATTCGTTTTGAAGTCTAGATGGTTAATATAAGCTAGATGGGTGTTGAAAACAATATATTTATCAAAGCCTTCATCAAAGTCACAAGCGTTTTCAGAATACACAAACTCACAAAATTTGGCAAATAACCATGAAAAAACAACAAAACTTGAAAATGCTTATTTCGTGATTTCCAGTCGATTTTAGACACTTTTAGGTAGTTTTCATTTTTGCAAAACCACTATTCGTTTTGAAGTCTAGATGGTTAATATAAGCTAGATGAGTGTTGAAAACAATATATTTATCAAAGCCTTCATCAAAGTCACAAGCGTTTTCAGAATACACAATCTCACAAAATTTGGCAAATAACCATGAAAAAACAACAAAACTTGAAAATGCTTATTTCGTGATTTCCAGTCGATTTTAGACACTTTTAGGTAGTTTTCATTTTTGCAAAACCACTATTCGTTTTGAAGTCTAGATGGTTAATATAAGCTAGATGGGTGTTGAAAACAATATATTTATCAAAGCCTTCATCAAAGTCACAAGCGTTTTCAGAATACACAAACTCACAAAATTTGGCAAATAACCATGAAAAAACAACAAAACTTGAAAATGCTTATTTCGTGATTTCCAGTCGATTTGAGACACTTTTAGGTAGTTTTCATTTTTGCAAAACCACTATTCGTTTTGAAGTCTAGATGGTTAATATAAGCTAGATGGGTGTTGAAAACAATATATTTATCAAAGCCTTCATCAAAGTCACAAGCGTTTTCAGAATACACAAACTCGCAAAATTTGGCAAATAACCATGAAAAAACAACAAAACTTGAAAATGCTTATTTCGTGATTTCCAGTCGATTTTAGACACTTTTAGGTAGTTTTCATTTTTGCAAAACCACTATTCGTTTTGAAGTCTAGATGGTTAATATAAGCTAGATGGGTGTTGAAAACAATATATTTATCAAAGCCTTCATCAAAGTCACAAGCGTTTTCAGAATACACAAACTCACAAAATTTGGCAAATAACCATGAAAAAACAACAAAATTTGAAAATGCTTATTTCGTGATTTCCAGTCGATTTTAGACACTTTTAGGTAGTTTTCATTTTTGCAAAACCACTATTCGTTTTGAATTCTAGATGGTTAATATAAGCTAGATGGGTGTTGAAAACAATATATTTATCAAAGCCTTCATCAAAGTCACAAGCGTTTTCAGAATACACAAACTCGCAAAATTTGGCAAATAACCATGAAAAAACAACAAAACTTGAAAATGCTTATTTCGTGATTTCCAGTCGATTTTAGACACTTTTAGGTAGTTTTCATTTTTGCAAAACCACTATTCGTTTTGAAGTCTAGATGGTTAATATAAGCTAGATGGGTGTTGAAAACAATATATTTATCAAAGCCTTCATCAAAGTCACAAGCGTTTTCAGAATACACAAACTCGCAAAATTTGGCAAATAACCATTAAAAAACAACAAAACTTGAAAATGCTTATTTCGTGATTTCCAGTCGATTTTAGACACTTTTAGGTAGCTTTCATTTTTGCAAAACCACTATTCGTTTTGAAGTCTAGATGGTTAATATAAGCTAGATGGGTGTTGAAAACAATATATTTACCAAAGCCTTCATCGAAGTCACAAGCGTTTTCAGAATACACAATCTCACAAAATTTGGCAAATAACCATGAAAAAACAACAAAACTTGAAAATGCTTATTTCGTGATTTCCAGTCGATTTTAGACACTTTTAGGTAGCTTTCATTTTTGCAAAACCACTATTCGTTTTGAAGTCTAGATGGTTAATATAAGCTAGATGGGTGTTGAAAACAATATATTTACCAAAGCCTTCATCGAAGTCACAAGCGTTTTCAGAATACACAATCTCACAAAATTTGGCAAATAACCATGAAAAAACAACAAAACTTGAAAATGCTTATTTCGTGATTTCCAGTCGATTTTAGACACTTTTAGGTAGTTTTCATTTTTGCAAAACCACTATTCGTTTTGAAGTCTAGATGGTTAATATAAGCTAGATGGGTGTTGAAAACAATATATTTACCAAAGCCTTCATCGAAGTCACAAGCGTTTTCAGAATACACAATCTCACAAAATTTGGCAAATAACCATGAAAAAACAACAAAACTTGAAAATGCTTATTTCGTGATTTCCAGTCGATTTTAGACACTTTTAGGTAGTTTTCATTTTTGCAAAACCACTATTCGTTTTGAAGTCTAGATGGTTAATATAAGCTAGATGGGTGTTGAAAACAATATATTTATCAAAGCCTTCATCAAAGTCACAAGCGTTTTCAGAATACACAAACTCGCAAAATTTGGCAAATAACCATGAAAAAACAACAAAACTTGAAAATGCTTATATCGTGATTTCCAGTCGATTTTAGACACTTTTAGGTAGTTTTCATTTTTGCAAAACCACTATTCGTTTTGAAGTCTAGATGGTTAATATAAGCTAGATGGGTGTTGAAAACAATATATTTATCAAAGCCTTCATCAAAGTCACAAGCGTTTTCAGAATACACAAACTCGCAAAATTTGGCAAATAACCATGAAAAAACAACAAAACTTGAAAATGCTTATTTCGTGATTTCCAGTCGATTTTAGACACTTTTAGGTAGTTTTCATTTTTGCAAAACCACTATTCGTTTTGAAGTCTAGATGGTTAATATAAGCTAGATGGGTGTTGAAAACAATATATTTACCAAAGCCTTCATCGAAGTCACAAGCGTTTTCAGAATACACAATCTCACAAAATTTGGCAAATAACCATGAAAAAACAACAAAACTTAAAAATGCTTATTTCGTGATTTCCAGTCGATTTTAGACACTTTTAGGTAGCTTTCATTTTTGCAAAACCACTATTCGTTTTGAAGTCTAGATGGTTAATATAAGCTAGATGGGTGTTGAAAACAATATATTTACCAAAGCCTTCATCGAAGTCACAAGCGTTTTCAGAATACACAATCTCACAAAATTTGGCAAATAACCATGAAAAAACAACAAAACTTGAAAATGCTTATTTCGTGATTTCCAGTCGATTTTAGACACTTTTAGGTAGTTTTCATTTTTGCAAAACCACTATTCGTTTTGAAGTCTAGATGGTTAATATAAGCTAGATGGGTGTTGAAAACAATATATTTACCAAAGCCTTCATCGAAGTCACAAGCGTTTTCAGAATACACAATCTCACAAAATTTGGCAAATAACCATGAAAAAACAACAAAACTTGAAAATGCTTATTTCGTGATTTCCAGTCGATTTTAGACACTTTTAGGTAGTTTTCATTTTTGCAAAACCACTATTCGTTTTGAAGTCTAGATGGTTAATATAAGCTAGATGGGTGTTGAAAACAATATATTTATCAAAGCCTTCATCAAAGTCACAAGCGTTTTCAGAATACACAAACTCGCAAAATTTGGCAAATAACCATGAAAAAACAACAAAACTTGAAAATGCTTATTTCGTGATTTCCAGTCGATTTTAGACACTTTTAGGTAGTTTTCATTTTTGCAAAACCACTATTCGTTTTGAAGTCTAGATGGTTAATATAAGCTAGATGGGTGTTGAAAACAATATATTTATCAAAGCCTTCATCAAAGTCACAAGCGTTTTCAGAATACACAAACTCACAAAATTTGGCAAATAACCATGAAAAAACAACAAAACTTGAAAATGCTTATTTCGTGATTTCCAGTCGATTTTAGACACTTTTAGGTAGTTTTCATTTTTGCAAAACCACTATTCGTTTTGAAGTCTAGATGGTTAATATAAGCTAGATGGGTGTTGAAAACAATATATTTATCAAAGCCTTCATCAAAGTCACAAGCGTTTTCAGAATACACAATCTCACAAAATTTGGCAAATAACCATGAAAAAACAACAAAACTTGAAAATGCTTATTTCGTGATTTCCAGTCGATTTTAGACACTTTTAGGTAGTTTTCATTTTTGCAAAACCACTATTCGTTTTGAAGTCTAGATGGTTAATATAAGCTAGATGGGTGTTGAAAACAATATATTTATCAAAGCCTTCATCAAAGTCACAAGCGTTTTCAGAATACACAAACTCGCAAAATTTGGCAAATAACCATGAAAAAACAACAAAACTTGAAAATGCTTATTTCGTGATTTCCAGTCGATTTTAGACACTTTTAGGTAGTTTTCATTTTTGCAAAACCACTATTCGTTTTGAAGTCTAGATGGTTAATATAAGCTAGATGGGTGTTGAAAACAATATATTTATCAAAGCCTTCATCAAAGTCACAAGCGTTTTCAGAATACACAAACTCACAAAATTTGGCAAATAACCATGAAAAAACAACAAAATTTGAAAATGCTTATTTCGTGATTTCCAGTCGATTTTAGACACTTTTAGGTAGTTTTCATTTTTGCAAAACCACTATTCGTTTTGAATTCTAGATGGTTAATATAAGCTAGATGGGTGTTGAAAACAATATATTTATCAAAGCCTTCATCAAAGTCACAAGCGTTTTCAGAATACACAAACTCGCAAAATTTGGCAAATAACCATGAAAAAACAACAAAACTTGAAAATGCTTATTTCGTGATTTCCAGTCGATTTGAGACACTTTTAGGTAGTTTTCATTTTTGCAAAACCACTATTCGTTTTGAAGTCTAGATGGTTAATATAAGCTAGATGGGTGTTGAAAACAATATATTTATCAAAGCCTTCATCAAAGTCACAAGCGTTTTCAGAATACACAAACTCACAAAATTTGGCAAATAACCATGAAAAAACAACAAAATTTGAAAATGCTTATTTCGTGATTTCCAGTCGATTTTAGACACTTTTAGGTAGTTTTCATTTTTGCAAAACCACTATTCGTTTTGAATTCTAGATGGTTAATATAAGCTAGATGGGTGTTGAAAACAATATATTTATCAAAGCCTTCATCAAAGTCACAAGCGTTTTCAGAATACACAAACTCGCAAAATTTGGCAAATAACCATGAAAAAACAACAAAACTTGAAAATGCTTATTTCGTGATTTCCAGTCGATTTGAGACACTTTTAGGTAGTTTTCATTTTTGCAAAACCACTATTCGTTTTGAAGTCTAGATGGTTAATATAAGCTAGATGGGTGTTGAAAACAATATATTTATCAAAGCCTTCATCAAAGTCACAAGCGTTTTCAGAATACACAAACTCGCAAAATTTGGCAAATAACCATTAAAAAACAACAAAACATGAAAATGCTTATTTCGTGATTTCCAGTCGATTTCAGACACTTTTAGGTAGTTTTCATTTTTGCAAAACCACTATTCGTTTTGAAGTCTAGATGGTTAATATAAGCTAGATGGGTGTTGAAAACAATATATTTATCAAAGCCTTCATCAAAGTCACAAGCGTTTTCAGAATACACAATCTCACAAAATTTGGCAAATAACCATGAAAAAACAACAAAACTTGAAAATGCTTATTTCGTGATTTCCAGTCGATTTTAGACACTTTTAGGTAGCTTTCATTTTTGCAAAACCACTATTCGTTTTGAAGTCTAGATGGTTAATATAAGCTAGATGGGTGTTGAAAACAATATATTTACCAAAGCCTTCATCGAAGTCACAAGCGTTTTCAGAATACACAATCTCACAAAATTTGGCAAATAACCATGAAAAAACAACAAAACTTGAAAATGCTTATTTCGTGATTTCCAGTCGATTTTAGACACTTTTAGGTAGCTTTCATTTTTGCAAAACCACTATTCGTTTGAAGTCTAGATGGTTAATATAAGCTAGATGGGTGTTGAAAACAATATATTTACCAAAGCCTTCATCGAAGTCACAAGCGTTTTCAGAATACACAATCTCACAAAATTTGGCAAATAACCATGAAAAAACAACAAAACTTGAAAATGCTTATTTCGTGATTTCCAGTCGATTTTAGACACTTTTAGGTAGTTTTCATTTTTGCAAAACCACTATTCGTTTTGAAGTCTAGATGGTTAATATAAGCTAGATGGGTGTTGAAAACAATATATTTACCAAAGCCTTCATCGAAGTCACAAGCGTTTTCAGAATACACAATCTCACAAAATTTGGCAAATAACCATGAAAAAACAACAAAACTTGAAAATGCTTATTTCGTGATTTCCAGTCGATTTTAGACACTTTTAGGTAGTTTTCATTTTTGCAAAACCACTATTCGTTTTGAAGTCTAGATGGTTAATATAAGCTAGATGGGTGTTGAAAACAATATATTTACCAAAGCCTTCATCGAAGTCACAAGCGTTTTCAGAATACACAATCTCACAAAATTTGGCAAATAACCATGAAAAAACAACAAAACTTGAAAATGCTTATTTCGTGATTTCCAGTCGATTTTAGACACTTTTAGGTAGTTTTCATTTTTGCAAAACCACTATTCGTTTTGAAGTCTAGATGGTTAATATAAGCTAGATGGGTGTTGAAAACAATATATTTACCAAAGCCTTCATCGAAGTCACAAGCGTTTTCAGAATACACAATCTCACAAAATTTGGCAAATAACCATAAAAAAACAGCAAAACTTGAAAATGCTTATTTCGTGATTTCCAGTCGATTTTAGACACTTTTAGGTAGTTTTCATTTTTGCAAAACCACTATTCGTTTTGAAGTCTAGATGGTTAATATAAGCTAGATGGGTGTTGAAAACAATATATTTATCAAAGCCTTCATCAAAGTCACAAGCGTTTTCAGAATACACAAACTCGCAAAATTTGGCAAATAACCATGAAAAAACAACAAAACTTGAAAATGCTTATATCGTGATTTCCAGTCGATTTTAGACACTTTTAGGTAGTTTTCATTTTTGCAAAACCACTATTCGTTTTGAAGTCTAGATGGTTAATATAAGCTAGATGGGTGTTGAAAACAATATATTTATCAAAGCCTTCATCAAAGTCACAAGCGTTTTCAGAATACACAATCTCACAAAATTTGGCAAATAACCATGAAAAAACAACAAAACTTGAAAATGCTTATTTCGTGATTTCCAGTCGATTTTAGACACTTTTAGGTAGCTTTCATTTTTGCAAAACCACTATTCGTTTTGAAGTCTAGATGGTTAATATAAGCTAGATGGGTGTTGAAAACAATATATTTACCAAAGCCTTCATCGAAGTCACAAGCGTTTTCAGAATACACAATCTCACAAAATTTGGCAAATAACCATGAAAAAACAACAAAACTTGAAAATGCTTATTTCGTGATTTCCAGTCGATTTTAGACACTTTTAGGTAGCTTTCATTTTTGCAAAACCACTATTCGTTTTGAAGTCTAGATGGTTAATATAAGCTAGATGGGTGTTGAAAACAATATATTTACCAAAGCCTTCATCGAAGTCACAAGCGTTTTCAGAATACACAATCTCACAAAATTTGGCAAATAACCATGAAAAAACAACAAAACTTGAAAATGCTTATTTCGTGATTTCCAGTCGATTTTAGACACTTTTAGGTAGTTTTCATTTTTGCAAAACCACTATTCGTTTTGAAGTCTAGATGGTTAATATAAGCTAGATGGGTGTTGAAAACAATATATTTACCAAAGCCTTCATCGAAGTCACAAGCGTTTTCAGAATACACAATCTCACAAAATTTGGCAAATAACCATGAAAAAACAACAAAACTTGAAAATGCTTATTTCGTGATTTCCAGTCGATTTTAGACACTTTTAGGTAGTTTTCATTTTTGCAAAACCACTATTCGTTTTGAAGTCTAGATGGTTAATATAAGCTAGATGGGTGTTGAAAACAATATATTTACCAAAGCCTTCATCGAAGTCACAAGCGTTTTCAGAATACACAATCTCACAAAATTTGGCAAATAACCATGAAAAAACAACAAAACTTGAAAATGCTTATTTCGTGATTTCCAGTCGATTTTAGACACTTTTAGGTAGTTTTCATTTTTGCAAAACCACTATTCGTTTTGAAGTCTAGATGGTTAATATAAGCTAGATGGGTGTTGAAAACAATATATTTACCAAAGCCTTCATCGAAGTCACAAGCGTTTTCAGAATACACAATCTCACAAAATTTGGCAAATAACCATAAAAAAACAGCAAAACTTGAAAATGCTTATTTCGTGATTTCCAGTCGATTTTAGACACTTTTAGGTAGTTTTCATTTTTGCAAAACCACTATTCGTTTTGAAGTCTAGATGGTTAATATAAGCTAGATGGGTGTTGAAAACAATATATTTACCAAAGCCTTCATCGAAGTCACAAGCGTTTTCAGAATACACAATCTCACAAAATTTGGCAAATAACCATGAAAAAACAACAAAACTTGAAAATGCTTATTTCGTGATTTCCAGTCGATTTTAGACACTTTTAGGTAGTTTTCATTTTTGCAAAACCACTATTCGTTTTGAAGTCTAGATGGTTAATATAAGCTAGATGGGTGTTGAAAACAATATATTTACCAAAGCCTTCATCGAAGTCACAAGCGTTTTCAGAATACACAATCTCACAAAATTTGGCAAATAACCATGAAAAAACAACAAAACTTGAAAATGCTTATTTCGTGATTTCCAGTCGATTTTAGACACTTTTAGGTAGTTTTCATTTTTGCAAAACCACTATTCGTTTTGAAGTCTAGATGGTTAATATAAGCTAGATGGGTGTTGAAAACAATATATTTACCAAAGCCTTCATCGAAGTCACAAGCGTTTTCAGAATACACAATCTCACAAAATTTGGCAAATAACCATAAAAAAACAGCAAAACTTGAAAATGCTTATTTCGTGATTTCCAGTCGATTTTAGACACTTTTAGGTAGTTTTCATTTTTGCAAAACCACTATTCGTTTTGAAGTCTAGATGGTTAATATAAGCTAGATGGGTGTTGAAAACAATATATTTATCAAAGCCTTCATCAAAGTCACAAGCGTTTTCAGAATACACAAACTCGCAAAATTTGGCAAATAACCATGAAAAAACAACAAAACTTGAAAATGCTTATATCGTGATTTCCAGTCGATTTTAGACACTTTTAGGTAGTTTTCATTTTTGCAAAACCACTATTCGTTTTGAAGTCTAGATGGTTAATATAAGCTAGATGGGTGTTGAAAACAATATATTTATCAAAGCCTTCATCAAAGTCACAAGCGTTTTCAGAATACACAATCTCACAAAATTTGGCAAATAACCATGAAAAAACAACAAAACTTGAAAATGCTTATTTCGTGATTTCCAGTCGATTTTAGACACTTTTAGGTAGCTTTCATTTTTGCAAAACCACTATTCGTTTTGAAGTCTAGATGGTTAATATAAGCTAGATGGGTGTTGAAAACAATATATTTACCAAAGCCTTCATCGAAGTCACAAGCGTTTTCAGAATACACAATCTCACAAAATTTGGCAAATAACCATGAAAAAACAACAAAACTTGAAAATGCTTATTTCGTGATTTCCAGTCGATTTTAGACACTTTTAGGTAGCTTTCATTTTTGCAAAACCACTATTCGTTTTGAAGTCTAGATGGTTAATATAAGCTAGATGGGTGTTGAAAACAATATATTTACCAAAGCCTTCATCGAAGTCACAAGCGTTTTCAGAATACACAATCTCACAAAATTTGGCAAATAACCATGAAAAAACAACAAAACTTGAAAATGCTTATTTCGTGATTTCCAGTCGATTTTAGACACTTTTAGGTAGTTTTCATTTTTGCAAAACCACTATTCGTTTTGAAGTCTAGATGGTTAATATAAGCTAGATGGGTGTTGAAAACAATATATTTACCAAAGCCTTCATCGAAATCACAAGCGTTTTCAGAATACACAATCTCACAAAATTTGGCAAATAACCATGAAAAAACAACAAAACTTGAAAATGCTTATTTCGTGATTTCCAGTCGATTTTAGACACTTTTAGGTAGTTTTCATTTTTGCAAAACCACTATTCGTTTTGAAGTCTAGATGGTTAATATAAGCTAGATGGGTGTTGAAAACAATATATTTACCAAAGCCTTCATCGAAGTCACAAGCGTTTTCAGAATACACAATCTCACAAAATTTGGCAAATAACCATGAAAAAACAACAAAACTTGAAAATGCTTATTTCGTGATTTCCAGTCGATTTTAGACACTTTTAGGTAGTTTTCATTTTTGCAAAACCACTATTCGTTTTGAAGTCTAGATGGTTAATATAAGCTAGATGGGTGTTGAAAACAATATATTTACCAAAGCCTTCATCGAAGTCACAAGCGTTTTCAGAATACACAATCTCACAAAATTTGGCAAATAACCATAAAAAAACAGCAAAACTTGAAAATGCTTATTTCGTGATTTCCAGTCGATTTTAGACACTTTTAGGTAGTTTTCATTTTTGCAAAACCACTATTCGTTTTGAAGTCTAGATGGTTAATATAAGCTAGATGGGTGTTGAAAACAATATATTTATCAAAGCCTTCATCAAAGTCACAAGCGTTTTCAGAATACACAAACTCGCAAAATTTGGCAAATAACCATGAAAAAACAACAAAACTTGAAAATGCTTATATCGTGATTTCCAGTCGATTTTAGACACTTTTAGGTAGTTTTCATTTTTGCAAAACCACTATTCGTTTTGAAGTCTAGATGGTTAATATAAGCTAGATGGGTGTTGAAAACAATATATTTACCAAAGCCTTCATCGAAGTCACAAGCGTTTTCAGAATACACAATCTCACAAAATTTGGCAAATAACCATGAAAAAACAACAAAACTTGAAAATGCTTATTTCGTGATTTCCAGTCGATTTTGGACACTTTTAGGTAGCTTTCATTTTTGCAAAACCACTATTCGTTTTGAAGTCTAGATGGTTAATATAAGCTAGATGGGTGTTGAAAACAATATATTTACCAAAGCCTTCATCGAAGTCACAAGCGTTTTCAGAATACACAATCTCACAAAATTTGGCAAATAACCATGAAAAAACAACAAAACTTGAAAATGCTTATTTCGTGATTTCCAGTCGATTTTAGACACTTTTAGGTAGTTTTCATTTTTGCAAAACCACTATTCGTTTTGAAGTCTAGATGGTTAATATAAGCTAGATGGGTGTTGAAAACAATATATTTATCAAAGCCTTCATCAAAGTCACAAGCGTTTTCAGAATACACAATCTCACAAAATTTGGCAAATAACCATGAAAAAACAACAAAACTTGAGAATGCTTATTTCGTGATTTCCAGTCGATTTTAGACACTTTTAGGTAGTTTTCATTTTTGCAAAACCACTATTCGTTTTGAAGTCTAGATGGTTAATATAAGCTAGATGGGTGTTGAAAACAATATATTTATCAAAGCCTTCATCAAAGTCACAAGCGTTTTCAGAATACACAATCTCACAAAATTTGGCAAATAACCATGAAAAAACAACAAAACTTGAAAATGCTTATTTCGTGATTTCCAGTCGATTTTAGACACTTTTAGGTAGTTTTCATTTTTGCAAAACCACTATTCGTTTTGAAGTCTAGATGGTTAATATAAGCTAGATGGGTGTTGAAAACAATATATTTATCAAAGTCTTCATCAAAGTCACAAGCGTTTTCAGAATACACAAACTCACAAAATTTGGCAAATAACCATGAAAAAACAACAAAACTTGAAAATGCTTATTTCGTGATTTCCAGTCGATTTTAGACACTTTTAGGTAGTTTTCATTTTTGCAAAACCACTATTCGTTTTGAAGTCTAGATGGTTAATATAAGCTAGATGGGTGTTGAAAACAATATATTTATCAAAGCCTTCATCAAAGTCACAAGCGTTTTCAGAATACACAATCTCACAAAATTTGGCAAATAACCATGAAAAAACAACAAAACTTGAAAATGCTTATTTCGTGATTTCCAGTCGATTTTAGACACTTTTAGGTAGTTTTCATTTTTGCAAAACCACTATTCGTTTTGAAGTCTAGATGGTTAATATAAGCTAGATGGGTGTTGAAAACAATATATTTACCAAAGCCTTCATCGAAGTCACAAGCGTTTTCAGAATACACAATCTCACAAAATTTGGCAAATAACCATAAAAAAACAGCAAAACTTGAAAATGCTTATTTCGTGATTTCCAGTCGATTTTAGACACTTTTAGGTAGTTTTCATTTTTGCAAAACCACTATTCGTTTTGAAGTCTAGATGGTTAATATAAGCTAGATGGGTGTTGAAAACAATATATTTATCAAAGCCTTCATCAAAGTCACAAGCGTTTCCAGAATACACAAACTCGCAAAATTTGGCAAATAACCATGAAAAAACAACAAAACTTGAAAATGCTTATATCGTGATTTCCAGTCGATTTTAGACACTTTTAGGTAGTTTTCATTTTTGCAAAACCACTATTCGTTTTGAAGTCTAGATGGTTAATATAAGCTAGATGGGTGTTGAAAACAATATATTTATCAAAGCCTTCATCAAAGTCACAAGCGTTTTCAGAATACACAAACTCGCAAAATTTGGGAAATAACCATGAAAAAACAACAAAACTTGAAAATGCTTATATCGTGATTTCCAGTCGATTTTAGACACTTTTAGGTAGTTTTCATTTTTGCAAAACCACTATTCGTTTTGAAGTCTAGATGGTTAATATAAGCTAGATGGGTGTTGAAAACAATATATTTATCAAAGCCTTCATCAAAGTCACAAGCGTTTTCAGAATACACAAACTCACAAAATTTGGCAAATAACCATGAAAAAACAACAAAACTTGAAAATGCTTATTTCGTGATTTCCAGTCGATTTTAGACACTTTTAGGTAGTTTTCATTTTTGCAAAACCACTATTCGTTTTGAAGTCTAGATGGTTAATATAAGCTAGATGGGTGTTGAAAACAATATATTTATCAAAGTCTTCATCAAAGTCACAAGCGTTTTCAGAATACACAAACTCACAAAATTTGGCAAATAACCATGAAAAAACAACAAAACTTGAAAATGCTTATTTCGTGATTTCCAGTCGATTTTAGACACTTTTAGGTAGTTTTCATATTTGCAAAACCACTATTTGTTTTGAAGTCTAGATGGTTAATATAAGCTAGATGGGTGTTGAAAACAATATATTTATCAAAGCCTTCATCAAAGTCACAAGCGTTTTCAGAATACACAATCTCACAAAATTTGGCAAATAACCATGAAAAAACAACAAAACTTGAAAATGCTTATTTCGTGATTTCCAGTCGATTTTAGACACTTTTAGGTAGTTTTCATTTTTGCAAAACCACTATTCGTTTTGAAATCTAGATGGTTAATATAAGTTAGATGGGTGTTGAAAACAATATATTTATCAAAGCCTTCATCAAAGTCACAAGCGTTTTCAGAATACACAAACTCACAAAATTTGGCAAATAACCATGAAAAAACAACAAAACTTGAAAATGCTTATTTCGTGATTTCCAGTCGATTTGAGACACTTTTAGGTAGTTTTCATTTTTGCAAAACCACTATTCGTTTTGAAGTCTAGATGGTTAATATAAGCTAGATGGGTGTTGAAAACAATATATTTATCAAAGCCTTCATCAAAGTCACAAGCGTTTTCAGAATACACAAACTCGCAAAATTTGGCAAATAACCATGAAAAAACAACAAAACTTGAAAATGCTTATTTCGTGATTTCCAGTCGATTTTAGACACTTTTAGGTAGTTTTCATTTTTGCAAAACCACTATTCGTTTTGAAGTCTAGATGGTTAATATAAGCTAGATGGGTGTTGAAAACAATATATTTATCAAAGCCTTCATCAAAGTCACAAGCGTTTTCAGAATACACAATCTCACAAAATTTGGCAAATAACCATGAAAAAACAACAAAACTTGAAAATGCTTATTTCGTGATTTCCAGTCGATTTTGGACACTTTTAGGTAGCTTTCATTTTTGCAAAACCACTATTCGTTTTGAAGTCTAGATGGTTAATATAAGCTAGATGGGTGTTGAAAACAATATATTTACCAAAGCCTTCATCGAAGTCACAAGCGTTTTCAGAATACACAATCTCACAAAATTTGGCAAATAACCATGAAAAAACAACAAAACTTGAAAATGCTTATTTCGTGATTTCCAGTCGATTTTAGACACTTTTAGGTAGTTTTCATTTTTGCAAAACCACTATTCGTTTTGAAGTCTAGATGGTTAATATAAGCTAGATGGGTGTTGAAAACAATATATTTATCAAAGCCTTCATCAAAGTCACAAGCGTTTTCAGAATACACAATCTCACAAAATTTGGCAAATAACCATGAAAAAACAACAAAACTTGAGAATGCTTATTTCGTGATTTCCAGTCGATTTTAGACACTTTTAGGTAGTTTTCATTTTTGGAAAACCACTATTCGTTTTGAAGTCTAGATGGTTAATATAAGCTAGATGGGAGTTGAAAACAATATATTTATCAAAGCCTTCATCAAAGTCACAAGCGTTTTCAGAATACACAAACTCGCAAAATTTGGCAAATAACCATGAAAAAACAACAAAACTTGAAAATGCTTATATCGTGATTTCCAGTCGATTTTAGACACTTTTAGGTAGTTTTCATTTTTGCAAAACCACTATTCGTTTTGAAGTCTAGATGGTTAATATAAGCTAGATGGGTGTTGAAAACAATATATTTATCAAAGCCTTCATCAAAGTCACAAGCGTTTTCAGAATACACAAACTCACAAAATTTGGCAAATAACCATGAAAAAACAACAAAACTTGAAAATGCTTATTTCGTGATTTCCAGTCGATTTTAGACACTTTTAGGTAGTTTTCATTTTTGCAAAACCACTATTCGTTTTGAAGTCTAGATGGTTAATATAAGCTAGATGGGTGTTGAAAACAATATATTTATCAAAGTCTTCATCAAAGTCACAAGCGTTTTCAGAATACACAAACTCACAAAATTTGGCAAATAACCATGAAAAAACAACAAAACTTGAAAATGCTTATTTCGTGATTTCCAGTCGATTTTAGACACTTTTAGGTAGTTTTCATTTTTGCAAAACCACTATTCGTTTTGAAGTCTAGATGGTTAATATAAGCTAGATGGGTGTTGAAAACAATATATTTATCAAAGCCTTCATCAAAGTCACAAGCGTTTTCAGAATACACAATCTCACAAAATTTGGCAAATAACCATGAAAAAACAACAAAACTTGAAAATGCTTATTTCGTGATTTCCAGTCGATTTTAGACACTTTTAGGTAGTTTTCATTTTTGCAAAACCACTATTCGTTTTGAAATCTAGATGGTTAATATAAGTTAGATGGGTGTTGAAAACAATATATTTATCAAAGCCTTCATCAAAGTCACAAGCGTTTTCAGAATACACAAACTCACAAAATTTGGCAAATAACCATGAAAAAACAACAAAACTTGAAAATGCTTATTTCGTGATTTCCAGTCGATTTGAGACACTTTTAGGTAGTTTTCATTTTTGCAAAACCACTATTCGTTTTGAAGTCTAGATGGTTAATACAAGCTAGATGGGTGTTGAAAACAATATATTTATCAAAGCCTTCATCAAAGTCACAAGCGTTTTCAGAATACACAAACTCGCAAAATTTGGCAAATAACCATGAAAAAACAACAAAACTTGAAAATGCTTATATCGTGATTTCCAGTCGATTTTAGACACTTTTAGGTAGTTTTCATTTTTGCAAAACCACTATTCGTTTTGAAGTCTAGATGGTTAATACAAGCTAGATGTTTATCAAATATATTTATCAAAGCCTTCATCAAAGTCACAAGCGTTTTCAGAATACACAAACTCGCAAAATTTGGCAAATAACCATGAAAAAACAACAAAACTTGAAAATGCTTATATCGTGATTTCCAGTCGATTTTAGACACTTTTAGGTAGTTTTCATTTTTGCAAAACCACTATTCGTTTTGAAGTCTAGATGGTTAATATAAGCTAGATGGGTGTTGAAAACAATATATTTATCAAAGCCTTCATCAAAGTCACAAGCGTTTTCAGAATACACAAACTCACAAAATTTGGCAAATAACCATGAAAAAACAACAAAACTTGAAAATGCTTATTTCGTGATTTCCAGTCGATTTTAGACACTTTTAGGTAGTTTTCATTTTTGCAAAACCACTATTCGTTTTGAAGTCTAGATGGTTAATATAAGCTAGATGGGTGTTGAAAACAATATATTTATCAAAGTCTTCATCAAAGTCACAAGCGTTTTCAGAATACACAAACTCACAAAATTTGGCAAATAACCATGAAAAAACAACAAAACTTGAAAATGCTTATTTCGTGATTTCCAGTCGATTTTAGACACTTTTAGGTAGTTTTCATTTTTGCAAAACCACTATTCGTTTTGAAGTCTAGATGGTTAATATAAGCTAGATGGGTGTTGAAAACAATATATTTATCAAAGCCTTCATCAAAGTCACAAGCGTTTTCAGAATACACAATCTCACAAAATTTGGCAAATAACCATGAAAAAAACAACAAACTTGAAAATGCTTATTTCGTGATTTCCAGTCGATTTTAGACACTTTTAGGTAGTTTTCATTTTTGCAAAACCACTATTCGTTTTGAAGTCTAGATGGTTAATATAAGCTAGATGGGTGTTGAAAACAATATATTTATCAAAGCCTTCATCAAAGTCACAAGCGTTTTCAGAATACACAAACTCACAAAATTTGGCAAATAACCATGAAAAAACAACAAAACTTGAAAATGCTTATTTCGTGATTTCCAGTCGATTTTAGACACTTTTAGGTAGTTTTCATTTTTGCAAAACCACTATTCGTTTTGAAGTCTAGATGGTTAATATAAGCTAGATGGGTGTTGAAAACAATATATTTATCAAAGTCTTCATCAAAGTCACAAGCGTTTTCAGAATACACAAACTCACAAAATTTGGCAAATAACCATGAAAAAACAACAAAACTTGAAAATGCTTATTCGTGATTTCCAGTCGATTTTAGACACTTTTAGGTAGTTTTCATTTTTGCAAAACCACTATTCGTTTTGAAGTCTAGATGGTTAATATAAGCTAGATGGGTGTTGAAAACAATATATTTATCAAAGCCTTCATCAAAGTCACAAGCGTTTTCAGAATACACAATCTCACAAAATTTGGCAAATAACCATGAAAAAACAACAAAACTTGAAAATGCTTATTTCGTGATTTCCAGTCGATTTTAGACACTTTTAGGTAGTTTTCATTTTTGCAAAACCACTATTCGTTTTGAAGTCTAGATGGTTAATACAAGCTAGATGTTTATCAAATATATTTATCAAAGCCTTCATCAAAGTCACAAGCGTTTTCAGAATACACAAACTCGCAAAATTTGGCAAATAACCATGAAAAAACAACAAAACTTGAAAATGCTTATATCGTGATTTCCAGTCGATTTTAGACACTTTTAGGTAGTTTTCATTTTTGCAAAACCACTATTCGTTTTGAAGTCTAGATGGTTAATATAAGCTAGATGGGTGTTGAAAACAATATATTTATCAAAGCCTTCATCAAAGTCACAAGCGTTTTCAGAATACACAAACTCACAAAATTTGGCAAATAACCATGAAAAAACAACAAAACTTGAAAATGCTTATTTCGTGATTTCCAGTCGATTTTAGACACTTTTAGGTAGTTTTCATTTTTGCAAAACCACTATTCGTTTTGAAGTCTAGATGGTTAATATAAGCTAGATGGGTGTTGAAAACAATATATTTATCAAAGTCTTCATCAAAGTCACAAGCGTTTTCAGAATACACAAACTCACAAAATTTGGCAAATAACCATGAAAAAACAACAAAACTTGAAAATGCTTATTTCGTGATTTCCAGTCGATTTTAGACACTTTTAGGTAGTTTTCATTTTTGCAAAACCACTATTCGTTTTGAAGTCTAGATGGTTAATATAAGCTAGATGGGTGTTGAAAACAATATATTTATCAAAGCCTTCATCAAAGTCACAAGCGTTTTCAGAATACACAATCTCACAAAATTTGGCAAATAACCATGAAAAAACAACAAAACTTGAAAATGCTTATTTCGTGATTTCCAGTCGATTTTAGACACTTTTAGGTAGTTTTCATTTTTGCAAAACCACTATTCGTTTTGAAGTCTAGATGGTTAATATAAGCTAGATGGGTGTTGAAAACAATATATTTATCAAAGCCTTCATCAAAGTCACAAGCGTTTTCAGAATACACAAACTCACAAAATTTGGCAAATAACCATGAAAAAACAACAAAACTTGAAAATGCTTATTTCGTGATTTCCAGTCGATTTTAGACACTTTTAGGTAGTTTCATTTTTGCAAAACCACTATTCGTTTTGAAGTCTAGATGGTTAATATAAGCTAGATGGGTGTTGAAAACAATATATTTATCAAAGTCTTCATCAAAGTCACAAGCGTTTTCAGAATACACAAACTCACAAAATTTGGCAAATAACCATGAAAAAACAACAAAACTTGAAAATGCTTATTTCGTGATTTCCAGTCGATTTTAGACACTTTTAGGTAGTTTTCATTTTTGCAAAACCACTATTCGTTTTGAAGTCTAGATGGTTAATATAAGCTAGATGGGTGTTGAAAACAATATATTTATCAAAGCCTTCATCAAAGTCACAAGCGTTTTCAGAATACACAATCTCACAAAATTTGGCAAATAACCATGAAAAAACAACAAAACTTGAAAATGCTTATTTCGTGATTTCCAGTCGATTTTAGACACTTTTAGGTAGTTTTCATTTTTGCAAAACCACTATTCGTTTTGAAGTCTAGATGGTTAATATAAGCTAGATGGGTGTTGAAAACAATATATTTATCAAAGCCTTCATCAAAGTCACAAGCGTTTTCAGAATACACAAACTCACAAAATTTGGCAAATAACCATGAAAAAACAACAAAACTTGAAAATGCTTATTTCGTGATTTCCAGTCGATTTTAGACACTTTTAGGTAGTTTTCATTTTTGCAAAACCACTATTCGTTTTGAAAGTCTAGATGGTTAATATAAGCTAGATGGGTGTTGAAAACAATATATTTACCAAAGCCTTCATCGAAGTCACAAGCGTTTTCAGAATACACAATCTCACAAAATTTGGCAAATAACCATGAAAAAACAACAAAACTTGAAAATGCTTATTTCGTGATTTCCAGTCGATTTTAGACACTTTTAGGTAGTTTTCATTTTTGCAAAACCACTATTCGTTTTGAAGTCTAGATGGTTAATATAAGCTAGATGGGTGTTGAAAACAATATATTTACCAAAGCCTTCATCGAAGTCACAAGCGTTTTCAGAATACACAATCTCACAAAATTTGGCAAATAACCATGAAAAAACAACAAAACTTGAAAATGCTTATTTCGTGATTTCCTGTCGATTTTAGACACTTTTAGGTAGTTTTCATTTTTGCAAAACCACTATTCGTTTTGAAGTCTAGATGGTTAATATAAGCTAGATGGGTGTTGAAAACAATATATTTACCAAAGCCTTCATCGAAGTCACAAGCGTTTTCAGAATACACAATCTCACAAAATTTGGCAAATAACCATAAAAAAACAGCAAAACTTGAAAATGCTTATTTCGTGATTTCCAGTCGATTTTAGACACTTTTAGGTAGTTTTCATTTTTGCAAAACCACTATTCGTTTTGAAGTCTAGATGGTTAATATAAGCTAGATGGGTGTTGAAAACAATATATTTATCAAAGCCTTCATCAAAGTCACAAGCGTTTTCAGAATACACAAACTCACAAAATTTGGCAAATAACCATGAAAAAACAACAAAACTTGAAAATGCTTATTTCGTGATTTCCAGTCGATTTTAGACACTTTTAGGTAGTTTTCATTTTTGCAAAACCACTATTCGTTTTGAAGTCTAGATGGTTAATATAAGCTAGATGGGTGTTGAAAACAATATATTTACCAAAGCCTTCATCGAAGTCACAAGCGTTTTCAGAATACACAATCTCACAAAATTTGGCAAATAACCATGAAAAAACAACAAAACTTGAAAATGCTTATTTCGTGATTTCCAGTCGATTTTAGACACTTTTAGGTAGTTTTCATTTTTGTAAAACCACTATTCGTTTTGAAGTCTAGATGGTTAATATAAGCTAGATGGGTGTTGAAAACAATATATTTACCAAAGCCTTCATCGAAGTCACAAGCGTTTTCAGAATACACAATCTCACAAAATTTGGCAAATAACCATGAAAAAACAACAAAACTTGAAAATGCTTATTTCGTGATTTCCTGTCGATTTTAGACACTTTTAGGTAGTTTTCATTTTTGCAAAACCACTATTCGTTTTGAAGTCTAGATGGTTAATATAAGCTAGATGGGTGTTGAAAACAATATATTTACCAAAGCCTTCATCGAAGTCACAAGCGTTTTCAGAATACACAATCTCACAAAATTTGGCAAATAACCATAAAAAAACAGCAAAACTTGAAAATGCTTATTTCGTGATTTCCAGTCGATTTTAGACACTTTTAGGTAGTTTTCATTTTTGCAAAACCACTATTCGTTTTGAAGTCTAGATGGTTAATATAAGCTAGATGGGTGTTGAAAACAATATATTTATCAAAGCCTTCATCAAAGTCACAAGCGTTTTCAGAATACACAAACTCGCAAAATTTGGCAAATAACCATGAAAAAACAACAAAACTTGAAAATGCTTATTTCGTGATTTCCAGTCGATTTTAGACACTTTTAGGTAGTTTTCATTTTTGCAAAACCACTATTCGTTTTGAAGTCTAGATGGTTAATATAAGCTAGATGGGTGTTGAAAACAATATATTTATCAAAGCCTTCATCAAAGTCACAAGCGTTTTCAGAATACACAATCTCACAAAATTTGGCAAATAACCATGAAAAAACAACAAAACTTGAAAATGCTTATTTCGTGATTTCCAGTCGATTTTGGACACTTTTAGGTAGCTTTCATTTTTGCAAAACCACTATTCGTTTTGAAGTCTAGATGGTTAATATAAGCTAGATGGGTGTTGAAAACAATATATTTACCAAAGCCTTCATCGAAGTCACAAGCGTTTTCAGAATACACAATCTCACAAAATTTGGCAAATAACCATGAAAAAACAACAAAACTTGAAAATGCTTATTTCGTGATTTCCAGTCGATTTTAGACACTTTTAGGTAGTTTTCATTTTTGCAAAACCACTATTCGTTTTGAAGTCTAGATGGTTAATATAAGCTAGATGGGTGTTGAAAACAATATATTTATCAAAGCCTTCATCAAAGTCACAAGCGTTTTCAGAATACACAATCTCACAAAATTTGGCAAATAACCATGAAAAAACAACAAAACTTGAGAATGCTTATTTCGTGATTTCCAGTCGATTTTAGACACTTTTAGGTAGTTTTCATTTTTGCAAAACCACTATTCGTTTTGAAGTCTAGATGGTTAATATAAGCTAGATGGGTGTTGAAAACAATATATTTATCAAAGCCTTCATCAAAGTCACAAGCGTTTTCAGAATACACAAACTCGCAAAATTTGGCAAATAACCATGAAAAAACAACAAAACTTGAAAATGCTTATTTCGTGATTTCCAGTCGATTTTGGACACTTTTAGGTAGCTTTCATTTTTGCAAAACCACTATTCGTTTTGAAGTCTAGATGGTTAATATAAGCTAGATGGGTGTTGAAAACAATATATTTACCAAAGCCTTCATCGAAGTCACAAGCGTTTTCAGAATACACAATCTCACAAAATTTGGCAAATAACCATGAAAAAACAACAAAACTTGAAAATGCTTATTTCGTGATTTCCAGTCGATTTTAGACACTTTTAGGTAGTTTTCATTTTTGCAAAACCACTATTCGTTTTGAAGTCTAGATGGTTAATATAAGCTAGATGGGTGTTGAAAACAATATATTTATCAAAGCCTTCATCAAAGTCACAAGCGTTTTCAGAATACACAATCTCACAAAATTTGGCAAATAACCATGAAAAAACAACAAAACTTGAGAATGCTTATTTCGTGATTTCCAGTCGATTTTAGACACTTTTAGGTAGTTTTCATTTTTGCAAAACCACTATTCGTTTTGAAGTCTAGATGGTTAATATAAGCTAGATGGGTGTTGAAAACAATATATTTATCAAAGCCTTCATCAAAGTCACAAGCGTTTTCAGAATACACAAACTCGCAAAATTTGGCAAATAACCATGAAAAAACAACAAAACTTGAAAATGCTTATATCGTGATTTCCAGTCGATTTTAGACACTTTTAGGTAGTTTTCATTTTTGCAAAACCACTATTCGTTTTGAAGTCTAGATGGTTAATATAAGCTAGATGGGTGTTGAAAACAATATATTTATCAAAGCCTTCATCAAAGTCACAAGCGTTTTCAGAATACACAAACTCACAAAATTTGGCAAATAACCATGAAAAAACAACAAAACTTGAAAATACTTATTTCGTGATTTCCAGTCGATTTTAGACACTTTTAGGTAGTTTTCATTTTTGCAAAACCACTATTCGTTTTGAAGTCTAGATGGTTAATATAAGCTAGATGGGTGTTGAAAACAATATATTTATCAAAGTCTTCATCAAAGTCACAAGCGTTTTCAGAATACACAAACTCACAAAATTTGGCAAATAACCATGAAAAAACAACAAAACTTGAAAATGCTTATTTCGTGATTTCCAGTCGATTTTAGACACTTTTAGGTAGTTTTCATTTTTGCAAAACCACTATTCGTTTTGAAGTCTAGATGGTTAATATAAGCTAGATGGGTGTTGAAAACAATATATTTATCAAAGCCTTCATCAAAGTCACAAGCGTTTTCAGAATACACAATCTCACAAAATTTGGCAAATAACCATAAAAAAACAGCAAAACTTGAAAATGCTTATTTCGTGATTTCCAGTCGATTTTAGACACTTTTAGGTAGTTTTCATTTTTGCAAAACCACTATTCGTTTTGAAGTCTAGATGGTTAATATAAGCTAGATGGGTGTTGAAAACAATATATTTATCAAAGCCTTCATCAAAGTCACAAGCGTTTTCAGAATACACAAACTCGCAAAATTTGGCAAATAACCATGAAAAAACAACAAAACTTGAAAATGCTTATATCGTGATTTCCAGTCGATTTTAGACACTTTTAGGTAGTTTTCATTTTTGCAAAACCACTATTCGTTTTGAAGTCTAGATGGTTAATATAAGCTAGATGGGTGTTGAAAACAATATATTTATCAAAGCCTTCATCAAAGTCACAAGCGTTTTCAGAATACACAAACTCGCAAAATTTGGCAAATAACCATGAAAAAACAACAAAACTTGAAAATGCTTATTTCGTGATTTCCAGTCGATTTTAGACACTTTTAGGTAGTTTTCATTTTTGCAAAACCACTATTCGTTTTGAAGTCTAGATGGTTAATATAAGCTAGATGGGTGTTGAAAACAATATATTTATCAAAGCCTTCATCAAAGTCACAAGCGTTTTCAGAATACACAAACTCGCAAAATTTGGCAAATAACCATGAAAAAACAACAAAACTTGAAAATGCTTATATCGTGATTTCCAGTCGATTTTAGACACTTTTAGGTAGTTTTCATTTTTGCAAAACCACTATTCGTTTTGAAGTCTAGATGGTTAACATAAGCTAGATGGGTGTTGAAAACAATATATTTATCAAAGCCTTCATCAAAGTCACAAGCGTTTTCAGAATACACAAACTCACAAAATTTGGCAAATAACCATGAAAAAACAACAAAACTTGAAAATGCTTATTTCGTGATTTCCAGTCGATTTTAGACACTTTTAGGTAGTTTTCATTTTTGCAAAACCACTATTCGTTTTGAAGTCTAGATGGTTAATATAAGCTAGATGGGTGTTGAAAACAATATATTTATCAAAGCCTTCATCAAAGTCACAAGCGTTTTCAGAATACACAAACTCACAAAATTTGGCAAATAACCATGAAAAAACAACAAAACTTGAAAATGCTTATTTCGTGATTTCCAGTCGATTTTAGACACTTTTAGGTAGTTTTCATTTTTGCAAAACCACTATTCGTTTTGAAGTCTAGATGGTTAATATAAGCTAGATGGGTGTTGAAAACAATATATTTATCAAAGTCTTCATCAAAGTCACAAGCGTTTTCAGAATACACAAACTCACAAAATTTGGCAAATAACCATGAAAAAACAACAAAACTTGAAAATGCTTATTTCGTGATTTCCAGTCGATTTTAGACACTTTTAGGTAGTTTTCATTTTTGCAAAACCACTATTCGTTTTGAAGTCTAGATGGTTAATATAAGCTAGATGGGTGTTGAAAACAATATATTTATCAAAGCCTTCATCAAAGTCACAAGCGTTTTCAGAATACACAATCTCACAAAATTTGGCAAATAACCATGAAAAAACAACAAAACTTGAAAATGCTTATTTCGTGATTTCCAGTCGATTTTAGACACTTTTAGGTAGTTTTCATTTTTGCAAAACCACTATTCGTTTTGAAGTCTAGATGGTTAATATAAGCTAGATGGGTGTTGAAAACAATATATTTACCAAAGCCTTCATCGAAGTCACAAGCGTTTTCAGAATACACAATCTCACAAAATTTGGCAAATAACCATGAAAAAACAACAAAACTTGAAAATGCTTATTTCGTGATTTCCAGTCGATTTTAGACACTTTTAGGTAGTTTTCATTTTTGCAAAACCACTATTCGTTTTGAAGTCTAGATGGTTAATATAAGCTAGATGGGTGTTGAAAACAATATATTTACCAAAGCCTTCATCGAAGTCACAAGCGTTTTCAGAATACACAATCTCACAAAATTTGGCAAATAACCATGAAAAAACAACAAAACTTGAAAATGCTTATTTCGTGATTTCCTGTCGATTTTAGACACTTTTAGGTAGTTTTCATTTTTGCAAAACCACTATTCGTTTTGAAGTCTAGATGGTTAATATAAGCTAGATGGGTGTTGAAAACAATATATTTACCAAAGCCTTCATCGAAGTCACAAGCGTTTTCAGAATACACAATCTCACAAAATTTGGCAAATAACCATAAAAAAACAGCAAAACTTGAAAATGCTTATTTCGTGATTTCCAGTCGATTTTAGACACTTTTAGGTAGTTTTCATTTTTGCAAAACCACTATTCGTTTTGAAGTCTAGATGGTTAATATAAGCTAGATGGGTGTTGAAAACAATATATTTATCAAAGCCTTCATCAAAGTCACAAGCGTTTTCAGAATACACAAACTCGCAAAATTTGGCAAATAACCATGAAAAAACAACAAAACTTGAAAATGCTTATTTCGTGATTTCCAGTCGATTTTAGACACTTTTAGGTAGTTTTCATTTTTGCAAAACCACTATTCGTTTTGAAGTCTAGATGGTTAATATAAGCTAGATGGGTGTTGAAAACAATATATTTATCAAAGCCTTCATCAAAGTCACAAGCGTTTTCAGAATACACAATCTCACAAAATTTGGCAAATAACCATGAAAAAACAACAAAACTTGAAAATGCTTATTTCGTGATTTCCAGTCGATTTTGGACACTTTTAGGTAGCTTTCATTTTTGCAAAACCACTATTCGTTTTGAAGTCTAGATGGTTAATATAAGCTAGATGGGTGTTGAAAACAATATATTTACCAAAGCCTTCATCGAAGTCACAAGCGTTTTCAGAATACACAATCTCACAAAATTTGGCAAATAACCATGAAAAAACAACAAAACTTGAAAATGCTTATTTCGTGATTTCCAGTCGATTTTAGACACTTTTAGGTAGTTTTCATTTTTGCAAAACCACTATTCGTTTTGAAGTCTAGATGGTTAATATAAGCTAGATGGGTGTTGAAAACAATATATTTATCAAAGCCTTCATCAAAGTCACAAGCGTTTTCAGAATACACAATCTCACAAAATTTGGCAAATAACCATGAAAAAACAACAAAACTTGAGAATGCTTATTTCGTGATTTCCAGTCGATTTTAGACACTTTTAGGTAGTTTTCATTTTTGCAAAACCACTATTCGTTTTGAAGTCTAGATGGTTAATATAAGCTAGATGGGTGTTGAAAACAATATATTTATCAAAGCCTTCATCAAAGTCACAAGCGTTTTCAGAATACACAAACTCGCAAAATTTGGCAAATAACCATGAAAAAACAACAAAACTTGAAAATGCTTATATCGTGATTTCCAGTCGATTTTAGACACTTTTAGGTAGTTTTCATTTTTGCAAAACCACTATTCGTTTTGAAGTCTAGATGGTTAATATAAGCTAGATGGGTGTTGAAAACAATATATTTATCAAAGCCTTCATCAAAGTCACAAGCGTTTTCAGAATACACAAACTCACAAAATTTGGCAAATAACCATGAAAAAACAACAAAACTTGAAAATACTTATTTCGTGATTTCCAGTCGATTTTAGACACTTTTAGGTAGTTTTCATTTTTGCAAAACCACTATTCGTTTTGAAGTCTAGATGGTTAATATAAGCTAGATGGGTGTTGAAAACAATATATTTATCAAAGCCTTCATCAAAGTCACAAGCGTTTTCAGAATACACAATCTCACAAAATTTAGCAAATAACCATGAAAAAACAACAAAACTTGAAAATGCTTATTTCGTGATTTCCAGTCGATTTTAGACACTTTTAGGTAGTTTTCATTTTTGCAAAACCACTATTCGTTTTGAAGTCTAGATGGTTAATATAAGCTAGATGGGTGTTGAAAACAATATATTTACCAAAGCCTTCATCGAAGTCACAAGCGTTTTCAGAATACACAATCTCACAAAATTTGGCAAATAACCATGAAAAAACAACAAAACTTGAAAATGCTTATTTCGTGATTTCCTGTCGATTTTAGACACTTTTAGGTAGTTTTCATTTTTGCAAAACCACTATTCGTTTTGAAGTCTAGATGGTTAATATAAGCTAGATGGGTGTTGAAAACAATATATTTATCAAAGCCTTCATCAAAGTCACAAGCGTTTTCAGAATACACAATCTCACAAAATTTGGCAAATAACCATGAAAAAACAACAAAACTTGAAAATGCTTATTTCGTGATTTCCAGTCGATTTTGGACACTTTTAGGTAGCTTTCATTTTTGCAAAACCACTATTCGTTTTGAAGTCTAGATGGTTAATATAAGCTAGATGGGTGTTGAAAACAATATATTTACCAAAGCCTTCATCGAAGTCACAAGCGTTTTCAGAATACACAATCTCACAAAATTTGGCAAATAACCATGAAAAAACAACAAAACTTGAAAATGCTTATTTCGTGATTTCCAGTCGATTTTAGACACTTTTAGGTAGTTTTCATTTTTGCAAAACCACTATTCGTTTTGAAGTCTAGATGGTTAATATAAGCTAGATGGGTGTTGAAAACAATATATTTATCAAAGCCTTCATCAAAGTCACAAGCGTTTTCAGAATACACAATCTCACAAAATTTGGCAAATAACCATGAAAAAACAACAAAACTTGAGAATGCTTATTTCGTGATTTCCAGTCGATTTTAGACACTTTTAGGTAGTTTTCATTTTTGCAAAACCACTATTCGTTTTGAAGTCTAGATGGTTAATATAAGCTAGATGGGTGTTGAAAACAATATATTTATCAAAGCCTTCATCAAAGTCACAAGCGTTTTCAGAATACACAAACTCGCAAAATTTGGCAAATAACCATGAAAAAACAACAAAACTTGAAAATGCTTATATCGTGATTTCCAGTCGATTTTAGACACTTTTAGGTAGTTTTCATTTTTGCAAAACCACTATTCGTTTTGAAGTCTAGATGGTTAATATAAGCTAGATGGGTGTTGAAAACAATATATTTATCAAAGCCTTCATCAAAGTCACAAGCGTTTTCAGAATACACAAACTCACAAAATTTGGCAAATAACCATGAAAAAACAACAAAACTTGAAAATACTTATTTCGTGATTTCCAGTCGATTTTAGACACTTTTAGGTAGTTTTCATTTTTGCAAAACCACTATTCGTTTTGAAGTCTAGATGGTTAATATAAGCTAGATGGGTGTTGAAAACAATATATTTATCAAAGTCTTCATCAAAGTCACAAGCGTTTTCAGAATACACAAACTCACAAAATTTTGCAAATAACCATGAAAAAACAACAAAACTTGAAAATGCTTATTTCGTGATTTCCAGTCGATTTTAGACACTTTTAGGTAGTTTTCATTTTTGCAAAACCACTATTCGTTTTGAAGTCTAGATGGTTAATATAAGCTAGATGGGTGTTGAAAACAATATATTTATCAAAGCCTTCATCAAAGTCACAAGCGTTTTCAGAATACACAAACTCGCAAAATTTGGCAAATAACCATGAAAAAACAACAAAACTTGAAAATGCTTATTTCGTGATTTCCAGTCGATTTTAGACACTTTTAGGTAGTTTTCATTTTTGCAAAACCACTATTCGTTTTGAAGTCTAGATGGTTAATATAAGCTAGATGGGTGTTGAAAACAATATATTTATCAAAGCCTTCATCAAAGTCACAAGCGTTTTCAGAATACACAATCTCACAAAATTTGGCAAATAACCATGAAAAAACAACAAAACTTGAAAATGCTTATTTCGTGATTTCCAGTCGATTTTGGACACTTTTAGGTAGCTTTCATTTTTGCAAAACCACTATTCGTTTTGAAGTCTAGATGGTTAATATAAGCTAGATGGGTGTTGAAAACAATATATTTACCAAAGCCTTCATCGAAGTCACAAGCGTTTTCAGAATACACAATCTCACAAAATTTGGCAAATAACCATGAAAAAACAACAAAACTTGAAAATGCTTTATTTCGTGATTTCCAGTCGATTTTAGACACTTTTAGGTAGTTTTCATTTTTGCAAAACCACTATTCGTTTTGAAGTCTAGATGGTTAATATAAGCTAGATGGGTGTTGAAAACAATATATTTATCAAAGCCTTCATCAAAGTCACAAGCGTTTTCAGAATACACAATCTCACAAAATTTGGCAAATAACCATGAAAAAACAACAAAACTTGAGAATGCTTATTTCGTGATTTCCAGTCGATTTTAGACACTTTTAGGTAGTTTTCATTTTTGCAAAACCACTATTCGTTTTGAAGTCTAGATGGTTAATATAAGCTAGATGGGTGTTGAAAACAATATATTTATCAAAGCCTTCATCAAAGTCACAAGCGTTTTCAGAATACACAAACTCGCAAAATTTGGCAAATAACCATGAAAAAACAACAAAACTTGAAAATGCTTATATCGTGATTTCCAGTCGATTTTAGACACTTTTAGGTAGTTTTCATTTTTGCAAAACCACTATTCGTTTTGAAGTCTAGATGGTTAATATAAGCTAGATGGGTGTTGAAAACAATATATTTATCAAAGCCTTCATCAAAGTCACAAGCGTTTTCAGAATACACAAACTCACAAAATTTGGCAAATAACCATGAAAAAACAACAAAACTTGAAAATACTTATTTCGTGATTTCCAGTCGATTTTAGACACTTTTAGGTAGTTTTCATTTTTGCAAAACCACTATTCGTTTTGAAGTCTAGATGGTTAATATAAGCTAGATGGGTGTTGAAAACAATATATTTATCAAAGTCTTCATCAAAGTCACAAGCGTTTTCAGAATACACAAACTCACAAAATTTTGCAAATAACCATGAAAAAACAACAAAACTTGAAAATGCTTATTTCGTGATTTCCAGTCGATTTTAGACACTTTTAGGTAGTTTTCATTTTTGCAAAACCACTATTCGTTTTGAAGTCTAGATGGTTAATATAAGCTAGATGGGTGTTGAAAACAATATATTTATCAAAGCCTTCATCAAAGTCACAAGCGTTTTCAGAATACACAATCTCACAAAATTTGGCAAATAACCATAAAAAAACAGCAAAACTTGAAAATGCTTATTTCGTGATTTCCAGTCGATTTTAGACACTTTTAGGTAGTTTTCATTTTTGCAAAACCACTATTCGTTTTGAAGTCTAGATGGTTAATATAAGCTAGATGGGTGTTGAAAACAATATATTTATCAAAGCCTTCATCAAAGTCACAAGCGTTTTCAGAATACACAAACTCGCAAAATTTGGCAAATAACCATGAAAAAACAACAAAACTTGAAAATGCTTATATCGTGATTTCCAGTCGATTTTAGACACTTTTAGGTAGTTTTCATTTTTGCAAAACCACTATTCGTTTTGAAGTCTAGATGGTTAATATAAGCTAGATGGGTGTTGAAAACAATATATTTATCAAAGCCTTCATCAAAGTCACAAGCGTTTTCAGAATACACAAACTCGCAAAATTTGGCAAATAACCATGAAAAAACAACAAAACTTGAAAATGCTTATTTCGTGATTTCCAGTCGATTTTAGACACTTTTAGGTAGTTTTCATTTTTGCAAAACCACTATTCGTTTTGAAGTCTAGATGGTTAATATAAGCTAGATGGGTGTTGAAAACAATATATTTATCAAAGCCTTCATCAAAGTCACAAGCGTTTTCAGAATACACAAACTCGCAAAATTTGGCAAATAACCATGAAAAAACAACAAAACTTGAAAATGCTTATATCGTGATTTCCAGTCGATTTTAGACACTTTTAGGTAGTTTTCATTTTTGCAAAACCACTATTCGTTTTGAAGTCTAGATGGTTAACATAAGCTAGATGGGTGTTGAAAACAATATATTTATCAAAGCCTTCATCAAAGTCACAAGCGTTTTCAGAATTCACAAACTCACAAAATTTGGCAAATAACCATGAAAAAACAACAAAACTTGAAAATGCTTATTTCGTGATTTCCAGTCGATTTTAGACACTTTTAGGTAGTTTTCATTTTTGCAAAACCACTATTCGTTTTGAAGTCTAGATGGTTAATATAAGCTAGATGGGTGTTGAAAACAATATATTTATCAAAGCCTTCATCAAAGTCACAAGCGTTTTCAGAATACACAAACTCGCAAAATTTGGCAAATAACCATGAAAAAACAACAAAACTTGAAAATGCTTATTTCGTAATTTCCAGTCGATTTTAGACACTTTTAGGTAGTTTTCATTTTTGCAAAACCACTATTCGTTTTGAAGTCTAGATGGTTAATATAAGCTAGATGGGTGTTGAAAACAATATATTTATCAAAGCCTTCATCAAAGTCACAAGCGTTTTCAGAATACACAAACTCGCAAAATTTGGCAAATAACCATTAAAAAACAACAAAACTTGAAAATGCTTATTTCGTGATTTCCAGTCGATTTTAGACACTTTTAGGTAGTTTTCATTTTTGCAAAACCACTATTCGTTTTGAAGTCTAGATGGTTAATATAAGCTAGATGGGTGTTGAAAACAATATATTTATCAAAGCCTTCATCAAAGTCACAAGCGTTTTCAGAATACACAAACTCACAAAATTTGGCAAATAACCATGAAAAAACAACAAAATTTGAAAATGCTTATTTCGTGATTTCCAGTCGATTTTAGACACTTTTAGGTAGTTTTCATTTTTGCAAAACCACTATTCGTTTTGAATTCTAGATGGTTAATATAAGCTAGATGGGTGTTGAAAACAATATATTTATCAAAGCCTTCATCAAAGTCACAAGCGTTTTCAGAATACACAAACTCGCAAAATTTGGCAAATAACCATGAAAAAACAACAAAACTTGAAAATGCTTATTTCGTGATTTCCAGTCGATTTTAGACACTTTTAGGTAGTTTTCATTTTTGCAAAACCACTATTCGTTTTGAAGTCTAGATGGTTAATATAAGCTAGATGGGTGTTGAAAACAATATATTTATCAAAGCCTTCATCAAAGTCACAAGCGTTTTCAGAATACACAAACTCGCAAAATTTGGCAAATAACCATGAAAAAACAACAAAACTTGAAAATGCTTATTTCGTGATTTCCAGTCGATTTTAGACACTTTTAGGTAGTTTTCATTTTTGCAAAACCACTATTCGTTTTGAAGTCTAGATGGTTAATATAAGCTAGATGGGTGTTGAAAACAATATATTTATCAAAGTCTTCATCAAAGTCACAAGTGTTTTCAGAATACACAAACTCGCAAAATTTGGCAAATAACCATGAAAAAACAACAAAACTTGAAAATGCTTATTTCGTGATTTCCAGTCGATTTTAGACACTTTTAGGTAGTTTTCATTTTTGCAAAACCACTATTCGTTTTGAAGTCTAGATGGTTAATATAAGCTAGATGGGTGTTGAAAACAATATATTTACCAAAGCCTTCATCGAAGTCACAAGCGTTTTGAGAATACACAATCTCACAAAATTTGGCAAATAACCATGAAAAAACAACAAAACTTGAAAATGCTTATTTCGTGATTTCCAGTCGATTTTAGACACTTTTAGGTAGTTTTCATTTTTGCAAAACCACTATTCGTTTTGAAGTCTAGATGGTTAATATAAGCTAGATGGGTGTTGAAAACAATATATTTATCAAAGCCTTCATCAAAGTCACAAGCGTTTTCAGAATACACAAACTCACAAAATTTGGCAAATAACCATGAAAAAACAACAAAACTTGAAAATGCCTATTTCGTGATTTCCAGTCGATTTTAGACACTTTTAGGTAGTTTTCATTTTTGCAAAACCACTATTCGTTTTGAAGTCTAGATGGTTAATATAAGCTAGATGGGTGTTGAAAACAATATATTTATCAAAGTCTTCATCAAAGTCACAAGCGTTTTCAGAATACACAAACTCACAAAATTTGGCAAATAACCATGAAAAAACAACAAAACTTGAAAATGCTTATTTCGTGATTTCCAGTCGATTTTAGACACTTTTAGGTAGTTTTCATTTTTGCAAAACCACTATTCGTTTTGAAGTCTAGATGGTTAATATAAGCTAGATGGGTGTTGAAAACAATATATTTATCAAAGCCTTCATCAAAGTCACAAGCGTTTTCAGAATACACAAACTCGCAAAATTTGGCAAATAACCATGAAAAAACAACAAAACTTGAAAATGCTTATTTCGTAATTTCCAGTCGATTTTAGACACTTTTAGGTAGTTTTCATTTTTGCAAAACCACTATTCGTTTTGAAGTCTAGATGGTTAATATAAGCTAGATGGGTGTTGAAAACAATATATTTATCAAAGCCTTCATCAAAGTCACAAGCGTTTTCAGAATACACAAACTCGCAAAATTTGGCAAATAACCATTAAAAAACAACAAAACTTGAAAATGCTTATTTCGTGATTTTCAGTCGATTTTAGACACTTTTAGGTAGTTTTCATTTTTGCAAAACCACTATTCGTTTTGAAGTCTAGATGGTTAATATAAGCTAGATGGGTGTTGAAAACAATATATTTATCAAAGCCTTCATCAAAGTCACAAGCGTTTTCAGAATACACAAACTCACAAAATTTGGCAAATAACCATGAAAAACAACAAAACTTGAAAATGCTTATTTCGTGATTTCCAGTCGATTTTAGACACTTTTAGGTAGTTTTCATTTTTGCAAAACCACTATTCGTTTTGAAGTCTAGATGGTTAATATAAGCTAGATGGGTGTTGAAAACAATATATTTATCAGTCTTCATCAAAGTCACAAGTGTTTTCAGAATACACAAACTCGCAAAATTTGGCAAATAACCATGAAAAAACAACAAAACTTGAAAATGCTTATTTCGTGATTTCCAGTCGATTTTAGACACTTTTAGGTAGTTTTCATTTTTGCAAAACCACTATTCGTTTTGAAGTCTAGATGGTTAATATAAGCTAGATGGGTGTTGAAAACAATATATTTACCAAAGCCTTCATCGAAGTCACAAGCGTTTTGAGAATACACAATCTCACAAAATTTGGCAAATAACCATGAAAAAACAACAAAACTTGAAAATGCTTATTTCGTGATTTCCAGTCGATTTTAGACACTTTTAGGTAGTTTTCATTTTTGCAAAACCACTATTCGTTTTGAAGTCTAGATGGTTAATATAAGCTAGATGGGTGTTGAAAACAATATATTTATCAAAGTCTTCATCAAAGTCACAAGTGTTTTCAGAATACACAAACTCGCAAAATTTGGCAAATAACCATGAAAAAACAACAAAACTTGAAAATGCTTATTTCGTGATTTCCAGTCGATTTTAGACACTTTTAGGTAGTTTTCATTTTTGCAAAACCACTATTCGTTTTGAAGTCTAGATGGTTAATATAAGCTAGATGGGTGTTGAAAACAATATATTTACCAAAGCCTTCATCGAAGTCACAAGCGTTTTGAGAATACACAATCTCACAAAATTTGGCAAATAACCATGAAAAAACAACAAAACTTGAAAATGCTTATTTCGTGATTTCCAGTCGATTTTAGACACTTTTAGGTAGTTTTCATTTTTGCAAAACCACTATTCGTTTTGAAGTCTAGATGGTTAATATAAGCTAGATGGGTGTTGAAAACAATATATTTATCAAAGCCTTCATCAAAGTCACAAGCGTTTTCAGAATACACAAACTCACAAAATTTGGCAAATAACCATGAAAAAACAACAAAACTTGAAAATGCCTATTTCGTGATTTCCAGTCGATTTTAGACACTTTTAGGTAGTTTTCATTTTTGCAAAACCACTATTCGTTTTGAAGTCTAGATGGTTAATATAAGCTAGATGGGTGTTGAAAACAATATATTTATCAAAGTCTTCATCAAAGTCACAAGCGTTTTCAGAATACACAAACTCACAAAATTTGGCAAATAACCATGAAAAAACAACAAAACTTGAAAATGCTTATTTCGTGATTTCCAGTCGATTTTAGACACTTTTAGGTAGTTTTCATTTTTGCAAAACCACTATTCGTTTTGAAGTCTAGATGGTTAATATAAGCTAGATGGGTGTTGAAAACAATATATTTATCAAAGCCTTCATCAAAGTCACAAGCGTTTTCAGAATACACAAACTCGCAAAATTTGGCAAATAACCATGAAAAAACAACAAAACTTGAAAATGCTTATTTCGTAATTTCCAGTCGATTTTAGACACTTTTAGGTAGTTTTCATTTTTGCAAAACCACTATTCGTTTTGAAGTCTAGATGGTTAATATAAGCTAGATGGGTGTTGAAAACAATATATTTATCAAAGCCTTCATCAAAGTCACAAGCGTTTTCAGAATACACAAACTCGCAAAATTTGGCAAATAACCATTAAAAAACAACAAAACTTGAAAATGCTTATTTCGTGATTTTCAGTCGATTTTAGACACTTTTAGGTAGTTTTCATTTTTGCAAAACCACTATTCGTTTTGAAGTCTAGATGGTTAATATAAGCTAGATGGGTGTTGAAAACAATATATTTATCAAAGCCTTCATCAAAGTCACAAGCGTTTTCAGAATACACAAACTCACAAAATTTGGCAAATAACCATGAAAAAACAACAAAATTTGAAAATGCTTATTTCGTGATTTCCAGTCGATTTTAGACACTTTTAGGTAGTTTTCATTTTTGCAAAACCACTATTCGTTTTGAATTCTAGATGGTTAATATAAGCTAGATGGGTGTTGAAAACAATATATTTATCAAAGCCTTCATCAAAGTCACAAGCGTTTTCAGAATACACAAACTCGCAAAATTTGGCAAATAACCATGAAAAAACAACAAAACTTGAAAATGCTTATTTCGTGATTTCCAGTCGATTTTAGACACTTTTAGGTAGTTTTCATTTTTGCAAAACCACTATTCGTTTTGAAGTCTAGATGGTTAATATAAGCTAGATGGGTGTTGAAAACAATATATTTATCAAAGCCTTCATCAAAGTCACAAGCGTTTTCAGAATACACAAACTCGCAAAATTTGGCAAATAACCATGAAAAAACAACAAAACTTGAAAATGCTTATTTCGTGATTTCCAGTCGATTTTAGACACTTTTAGGTAGTTTTCATTTTTGCAAAACCACTATTCGTTTTGAAGTCTAGATGGTTAATATAAGCTAGATGGGTGTTGAAAACAATATATTTATCAAAGTCTTCATCAAAGTCACAAGTGTTTTCAGAATACACAAACTCGCAAAATTTGGCAAATAACCATGAAAAAACAACAAAACTTGAAAATGCTTATTTCGTGATTTCCAGTCGATTTTAGACACTTTTAGGTAGTTTTCATTTTTGCAAAACCACTATTCGTTTTGAAGTCTAGATGGTTAATATAAGCTAGATGGGTGTTGAAAACAATATATTTACCAAAGCCTTCATCGAAGTCACAAGCGTTTTGAGAATACACAATCTCACAAAATTTGGCAAATAACCATGAAAAAACAACAAAACTTGAAAATGCTTATTTCGTGATTTCCAGTCGATTTTAGACACTTTTAGGTAGTTTTCATTTTTGCAAAACCACTATTCGTTTTGAAGTCTAGATGGTTAATATAAGCTAGATGGGTGTTGAAAACAATATATTTATCAAAGCCTTCATCAAAGTCACAAGCGTTTTCAGAATACACAAACTCACAAAATTTGGCAAATAACCATGAAAAAACAACAAAACTTGAAAATGCCTATTTCGTGATTTCCAGTCGATTTTAGACACTTTTAGGTAGTTTTCATTTTTGCAAAACCACTATTCGTTTTGAAGTCTAGATGGTTAATATAAGCTAGATGGGTGTTGAAAACAATATATTTATCAAAGTCTTCATCAAAGTCACAAGCGTTTTCAGAATACACAAACTCACAAAATTTGGCAAATAACCATGAAAAAACAACAAAACTTGAAAATGCTTATTTCGTGATTTCCAGTCGATTTTAGACACTTTTAGGTAGTTTTCATTTTTGCAAAACCACTATTCGTTTTGAAGTCTAGATGGTTAATATAAGCTAGATGGGTGTTGAAAACAATATATTTATCAAAGCCTTCATCAAAGTCACAAGCGTTTTCAGAATACACAAACTCGCAAAATTTGGCAAATAACCATGAAAAAACAACAAAACTTGAAAATGCTTATTTCGTAATTTCCAGTCGATTTTAGACACTTTTAGGTAGTTTTCATTTTTGCAAAACCACTATTCGTTTTGAAGTCTAGATGGTTAATATAAGCTAGATGGGTGTTGAAAACAATATATTTATCAAAGCCTTCATCAAAGTCACAAGCGTTTTCAGAATACACAAACTCGCAAAATTTGGCAAATAACCATTAAAAAACAACAAAACTTGAAAATGCTTATTTCGTGATTTTCAGTCGATTTTAGACACTTTTAGGTAGTTTTCATTTTTGCAAAACCACTATTCGTTTTGAAGTCTAGATGGTTAATATAAGCTAGATGGGTGTTGAAAACAATATATTTATCAAAGCCTTCATCAAAGTCACAAGCGTTTTCAGAATACACAAACTCACAAAATTTGGCAAATAACCATGAAAAAACAACAAAACTTGAAAATGCTTATTTCGTGATTTCCAGTCGATTTTAGACACTTTTAGGTAGTTTTCATTTTTGCAAAACCACTATTCGTTTTGAAGTCTAGATGGTTAATATAAGCTAGATGGGTGTTGAAAACAATATATTTATCAAAGCCTTCATCAAAGTCACAAGCGTTTTCAGAATACACAAACTCACAAAATTTGGCAAATAACCATGAAAAAACAACAAAATTTGAAAATGCTTATTTCGTGATTTCCAGTCGATTTTAGACACTTTTAGGTAGTTTTCATTTTTGCAAAACCACTATTCGTTTTGAATTCTAGATGGTTAATATAAGCTAGATGGGTGTTGAAAACAATATATTTATCAAAGCCTTCATCAAAGTCACAAGCGTTTTCAGAATACACAAACTCGCAAAATTTGGCAAATAACCATGAAAAAACAACAAAACTTGAAAATGCTTATTTCGTGATTTCCAGTCGATTTTAGACACTTTTAGGTAGTTTTCATTTTTGCAAAACCACTATTCGTTTTGAAGTCTAGATGGTTAATATAAGCTAGATGGGTGTTGAAAACAATATATTTATCAAAGCCTTCATCAAAGTCACAAGCGTTTTCAGAATACACAAACTCGCAAAATTTGGCAAATAACCATGAAAAAACAACAAAACTTGAAAATGCTTATTTCGTGATTTCCAGTCGATTTTAGACACTTTTAGGTAGTTTTCATTTTTGCAAAACCACTATTCGTTTTGAAGTCTAGATGGTTAATATAAGCTAGATGGGTGTTGAAAACAATATATTTATCAAAGTCTTCATCAAAGTCACAAGTGTTTTCAGAATACACAAACTCGCAAAATTTGGCAAATAACCATGAAAAAACAACAAAACTTGAAAATGCGTATTTCGTGATTTCCAGTCGATTTTAGACACTTTTAGGTAGTTTTCATTTTTGCAAAACCACTATTCGTTTTGAAGTCTAGATGGTTAATATAAGCTAGATGGGTGTTGAAAACAATATATTTACCAAAGCCTTCATCGAAGTCACAAGCGTTTTGAGAATACACAATCTCACAAAATTTGGCAAATAACCATGAAAAAACAACAAAACTTGAAAATGCTTATTTCGTGATTTCCAGTCGATTTTAGACACTTTTAGGTAGTTTTCATTTTTGCAAAACCACTATTCGTTTTGAAGTCTAGATGGTTAATATAAGCTAGATGGGTGTTGAAAACAATATATTTATCAAAGCCTTCATCAAAGTCACAAGCGTTTTCAGAATACACAAACTCACAAAATTTGGCAAATAACCATGAAAAAACAACAAAACTTGAAAATGCCTATTTCGTGATTTCCAGTCGATTTTAGACACTTTTAGGTAGTTTTCATTTTTGCAAAACCACTATTCGTTTTGAAGTCTAGATGGTTAATATAAGCTAGATGGGTGTTGAAAACAATATATTTATCAAAGTCTTCATCAAAGTCACAAGCGTTTTCAGAATACACAAACTCACAAAATTTGGCAAATAACCATGAAAAAACAACAAAACTTGAAAATGCTTATTTCGTGATTTCCAGTCGATTTTAGACACTTTTAGGTAGTTTTCATTTTTGCAAAACCACTATTCGTTTTGAAGTCTAGATGGTTAATATAAGCTAGATGGGTGTTGAAAACAATATATTTATCAAAGCCTTCATCAAAGTCACAAGCGTTTTCAGAATACACAAACTCGCAAAATTTGGCAAATAACCATGAAAAAACAACAAAACTTGAAAATGCTTATTTCGTAATTTCCAGTCGATTTTAGACACTTTTAGGTAGTTTTCATTTTTGCAAAACCACTATTCGTTTTGAAGTCTAGATGGTTAATATAAGCTAGATGGGTGTTGAAAACAATATATTTATCAAAGCCTTCATCAAAGTCACAAGCGTTTTCAGAATACACAAACTCGCAAAATTTGGCAAATAACCATTAAAAAACAACAAAACTTGAAAATGCTTATTTCGTGATTTTCAGTCGATTTTAGACACTTTTAGGTAGTTTTCATTTTTGCAAAACCACTATTCGTTTTGAAGTCTAGATGGTTAATATAAGCTAGATGGGTGTTGAAAACAATATATTTATCAAAGCCTTCATCAAAGTCACAAGCGTTTTCAGAATACACAAACTCACAAAATTTGGCAAATAACCATGAAAAAACAACAAAACTTGAAAATGCTTATTTCGTGATTTCCAGTCGATTTTAGACACTTTTAGGTAGTTTTCATTTTTGCAAAACCACTATTCGTTTTGAAGTCTAGATGGTTAATATAAGCTAGATGGGTGTTGAAAACAATATATTTATCAGTCTTCATCAAAGTCACAAGTGTTTTCAGAATACACAAACTCGCAAAATTTGGCAAATAACCATGAAAAAACAACAAAACTTGAAAATGCTTATTTCGTGATTTCCAGTCGATTTTAGACACTTTTAGGTAGTTTTCATTTTTGCAAAACCACTATTCGTTTTGAAGTCTAGATGGTTAATATAAGCTAGATGGGTGTTGAAAACAATATATTTACCAAAGCCTTCATCGAAGTCACAAGCGTTTTGAGAATACACAATCTCACAAAATTTGGCAAATAACCATGAAAAAACAACAAAACTTGAAAATGCTTATTTCGTGATTTCCAGTCGATTTTAGACACTTTTAGGTAGTTTTCATTTTTGCAAAACCACTATTCGTTTTGAAGTCTAGATGGTTAATATAAGCTAGATGGGTGTTGAAAACAATATATTTATCAAAGTCTTCATCAAAGTCACAAGTGTTTTCAGAATACACAAACTCGCAAAATTTGGCAAATAACCATGAAAAAACAACAAAACTTGAAAATGCTTATTTCGTGATTTCCAGTCGATTTTAGACACTTTTAGGTAGTTTTCATTTTTGCAAAACCACTATTCGTTTTGAAGTCTAGATGGTTAATATAAGCTAGATGGGTGTTGAAAACAATATATTTACCAAAGCCTTCATCGAAGTCACAAGCGTTTTGAGAATACACAATCTCACAAAATTTGGCAAATAACCATGAAAAAACAACAAAACTTGAAAATGCTTATTTCGTGATTTCCAGTCGATTTTAGACACTTTTAGGTAGTTTTCATTTTTGCAAAACCACTATTCGTTTTGAAGTCTAGATGGTTAATATAAGCTAGATGGGTGTTGAAAACAATATATTTATCAAAGCCTTCATCAAAGTCACAAGCGTTTTCAGAATACACAAACTCACAAAATTTGGCAAATAACCATGAAAAAACAACAAAACTTGAAAATGCCTATTTCGTGATTTCCAGTCGATTTTAGACACTTTTAGGTAGTTTTCATTTTTGCAAAACCACTATTCGTTTTGAAGTCTAGATGGTTAATATAAGCTAGATGGGTGTTGAAAACAATATATTTATCAAAGTCTTCATCAAAGTCACAAGCGTTTTCAGAATACACAAACTCACAAAATTTGGCAAATAACCATGAAAAAACAACAAAACTTGAAAATGCTTATTTCGTGATTTCCAGTCGATTTTAGACACTTTTAGGTAGTTTTCATTTTTGCAAAACCACTATTCGTTTTGAAGTCTAGATGGTTAATATAAGCTAGATGGGTGTTGAAAACAATATATTTATCAAAGCCTTCATCAAAGTCACAAGCGTTTTCAGAATACACAAACTCGCAAAATTTGGCAAATAACCATGAAAAAACAACAAAACTTGAAAATGCTTATTTCGTAATTTCCAGTCGATTTTAGACACTTTTAGGTAGTTTTCATTTTTGCAAAACCACTATTCGTTTTGAAGTCTAGATGGTTAATATAAGCTAGATGGGTGTTGAAAACAATATATTTATCAAAGCCTTCATCAAAGTCACAAGCGTTTTCAGAATACACAAACTCGCAAAATTTGGCAAATAACCATTAAAAAACAACAAAACTTGAAAATGCTTATTTCGTGATTTTCAGTCGATTTTAGACACTTTTAGGTAGTTTTCATTTTTGCAAAACCACTATTCGTTTTGAAGTCTAGATGGTTAATATAAGCTAGATGGGTGTTGAAAACAATATATTTATCAAAGCCTTCATCAAAGTCACAAGCGTTTTCAGAATACACAAACTCACAAAATTTGGCAAATAACCATGAAAAAACAACAAAATTTGAAAATGCTTATTTCGTGATTTCCAGTCGATTTTAGACACTTTTAGGTAGTTTTCATTTTTGCAAAACCACTATTCGTTTTGAATTCTAGATGGTTAATATAAGCTAGATGGGTGTTGAAAACAATATATTTATCAAAGCCTTCATCAAAGTCACAAGCGTTTTCAGAATACACAAACTCGCAAAATTTGGCAAATAACCATGAAAAAACAACAAAACTTGAAAATGCTTATTTCGTGATTTCCAGTCGATTTTAGACACTTTTAGGTAGTTTTCATTTTTGCAAAACCACTATTCGTTTTGAAGTCTAGATGGTTAATATAAGCTAGATGGGTGTTGAAAACAATATATTTATCAAAGCCTTCATCAAAGTCACAAGCGTTTTCAGAATACACAAACTCGCAAAATTTGGCAAATAACCATGAAAAAACAACAAAACTTGAAAATGCTTATTTCGTGATTTCCAGTCGATTTTAGACACTTTTAGGTAGTTTTCATTTTTGCAAAACCACTATTCGTTTTGAAGTCTAGATGGTTAATATAAGCTAGATGGGTGTTGAAAACAATATATTTATCAAAGTCTTCATCAAAGTCACAAGTGTTTTCAGAATACACAAACTCGCAAAATTTGGCAAATAACCATGAAAAAACAACAAAACTTGAAAATGCTTATTTCGTGATTTCCAGTCGATTTTAGACACTTTTAGGTAGTTTTCATTTTTGCAAAACCACTATTCGTTTTGAAGTCTAGATGGTTAATATAAGCTAGATGGGTGTTGAAAACAATATATTTACCAAAGCCTTCATCGAAGTCACAAGCGTTTTGAGAATACACAATCTCACAAAATTTGGCAAATAACCATGAAAAAACAACAAAACTTGAAAATGCTTATTTCGTGATTTCCAGTCGATTTTAGACACTTTTAGGTAGTTTTCATTTTTGCAAAACCACTATTCGTTTTGAAGTCTAGATGGTTAATATAAGCTAGATGGGTGTTGAAAACAATATATTTATCAAAGCCTTCATCAAAGTCACAAGCGTTTTCAGAATACACAAACTCGCAAAATTTGGCAAATAACCATTAAAAAACAACAAAACTTGAAAATGCTTATTTCGTGATTTCCAGTCGATTTTAGACACTTTTAGGTAGTTTTCATTTTTGCAAAACCACTATTCGTTTTGAAGTCTAGATGGTTAATATAAGCTAGATGGGTGTTGAAAACAATATATTTATCAAAGCCTTCATCAAAGTCACAAGCGTTTTCAGAATACACAAACTCGCAAAATTTGGCAAATAACCATGAAAAAACAACAAAACTTGAAAATGCTTATTTCGTGATTTCCAGTCGATTTTAGACACTTTTAGGTAGTTTTCATTTTTGCAAAACCACTATTCGTTTTGAAGTCTAGATGGTTAATATAAGCTAGATGGGTGTTGAAAACAATATATTTATCAAAGCCTTCATCAAAGTCACAAGCGTTTTCAGAATACACAAACTCGCAAAATTTGGCAAATAACCATGAAAAAACAACAAAACTTGAAAATGCTTATTTCGTGATTTCCAGTCGATTTTAGACACTTTTAGGTAGTTTTCATTTTTGCAAAACCACTATTCGTTTTGAAGTCTAGATGGTTAATATAAGCTAGATGGGTGTTGAAAACAATATATTTATCAAAGTCTTCATCAAAGTCACAAGTGTTTTCAGAATACACAAACTCGCAAAATTTGGCAAATAACCATGAAAAAACAACAAAACTTGAAAATGCTTATTTCGTGATTTCCAGTCGATTTTAGACACTTTTAGGTAGTTTTCATTTTTGCAAAACCACTATTCGTTTTGAAGTCTAGATGGTTAATATAAGCTAGATGGGTGTTGAAAACAATATATTTACCAAAGCCTTCATCGAAGTCACAAGCGTTTTGAGAATACACAATCTCACAAAATTTGGCAAATAACCATGAAAAAACAACAAAACTTGAAAATGCTTATTTCGTGATTTCCAGTCGATTTTAGACACTTTTAGGTAGTTTTCATTTTTGCAAAACCACTATTCGTTTTGAAGTCTAGATGGTTAATATAAGCTAGATGGGTGTTGAAAACAATATATTTATCAAAGTCTTCATCAAAGTCACAAGCGTTTTCAGAATACACAAACTCACAAAATTTGGCAAATAACCATGAAAAAACAACAAAACTTGAAAATGCTTATTTCGTGATTTCCAGTTGATTTTAGACACTTTTAGGTAGTTTTCATTTTTGCAAAACCACTATTCGTTTTGAAGTCTAGATGGTTAATATAAGCTAGATGGGTGTTGAAAACAATATATTTATCAAAGCCTTCATCAAAGTCACAAGCGTTTTCAGAATACACAAACTCGCAAAATTTGGCAAATAACCATGAAAAAACAACAAAACTTGAAAATGCTTATTTCGTAATTTCCAGTCGATTTTAGACACTTTTAGGTAGTTTTCATTTTTGCAAAACCACTATTCGTTTTGAAGTCTAGATGGTTAATATAAGCTAGATGGGTGTTGAAAACAATATATTTATCAAAGCCTTCATCAAAGTCACAAGCGTTTTCAGAATACACAAACTCGCAAAATTTGGCAAATAACCATTAAAAAACAGCAAAACTTGAAAATGCTTATTTCGTGATTTCCAGTCGATTATAGACACTTTTAGGTAGTTTTCATTTTTGCAAAACCACTATTCGTTTTGAAGTCTAGATGGTTAATATAAGCTAGATGGGTGTTGAAAACAATATATTTATCAAAGCCTTCATCAAAGTCACAAGCGTTTTCAGAATACACAAACTCGCAAAATTTGGCAAATAACCATGAAAAAACAACAAAACTTGAAAATGCTTATTTCGTGATTTCCAGTCGATTTTAGACACTTTTAGGTAGTTTTCATTTTTGCAAAACCACTATTCGTTTTGAAGTCTAGATGGTTAATATAAGCTAGATGGGTGTTGAAAACAATATATTTATCAAAGTCTTCATCAAAGTCACAAGTGTTTTCAGAATACACAAACTCGCAAAATTTGGCAAATAACCATGAAAAAACAACAAAACTTGAAAATGCTTATTTCGTGATTTCCAGTCGATTTTAGACACTTTTAGGTAGTTTTCATTTTTGCAAAACCACTATTCGTTTTGAAGTCTAGATGGTTAATATAAGCTAGATGGGTGTTGAAAACAATATATTTACCAAAGCCTTCATCGAAGTCACAAGCGTTTTGAGAATACACAATCTCACAAAATTTGGCAAATAACCATGAAAAAACAACAAAACTTGAAAATGCTTATTTCGTGATTTCCAGTCGATTTTAGACACTTTTAGGTAGTTTTCATTTTTGCAAAACCACTATTCGTTTTGAAGTCTAGATGGTTAATATAAGCTAGATGGGTGTTGAAAACAATATATTTATCAAAGCCTTCATCAAAGTCACAAGCGTTTTCAGAATACACAAACTCACAAAATTTGGCAAATAACCATGAAAAAACAACAAAACTTGAAAATGCTTATTTCGTGATTTCCAGTCGATTTTAGACACTTTTAGGTAGTTTTCATTTTTGCAAAACCACTATTCGTTTTGAAGTCTAGATGGTTAATATAAGCTAGATGGGTGTTGAAAACAATATATTTATCAAAGTCTTCATCAAAGTCACAAGCGTTTTCAGAATACACAAACTCACAAAATTTGGCAAATAACCATGAAAAAACAACAAAACTTGAAAATGCTTATTTCGTGATTTCCAGTCGATTTTAGACACTTTTAGGTAGTTTTCATTTTTGCAAAACCACTATTCGTTTTGAAGTCTAGATGGTTAATATAAGCTAGATGGGTGTTGAAAACAATATATTTATCAAAGCCTTCATCAAAGTCACAAGCGTTTTCAGAATACACAAACTCGCAAAATTTGGCAAATAACCATGAAAAAACAACAAAACTTGAAAATGCTTATTTCGTAATTTCCAGTCGATTTTAGACACTTTTAGGTAGTTTTCATTTTTGCAAAACCACTATTCGTTTTGAAGTCTAGATGGTTAATATAAGCTAGATGGGTGTTGAAAACAATATATTTATCAAAGCCTTCATCAAAGTCACAAGCGTTTTCAGAATACACAAACTCGCAAAATTTGGCAAATAACCATTAAAAAACAACAAAACTTGAAAATGCTTATTTCGTGATTTCCAGTCGATTATAGACACTTTTAGGTAGTTTTCATTTTTGCAAAACCACTATTCGTTTTGAAGTCTAGATGGTTAATATAAGCTAGATGGGTGTTGAAAACAATATATTTATCAAAGCCTTCATCAAAGTCACAAGCGTTTTCAGAATACACAAACTCACAAAATTTGGCAAATAACCATGAAAAAACAACAAAATTTGAAAATGCTTATTTCGTGATTTCCAGTCGGTTTTAGACACTTTTAGGTAGTTTTCATTTTTGCAAAACCACTATTCGTTTTGAATTCTAGATGGTTAATATAAGCTAGATGGGTGTTGAAAACAATATATTTATCAAAGCCTTCATCAAAGTCACAAGCGTTTTCAGAATACACAAACTCGCAAAATTTGGCAAATAACCATGAAAAAACAACAAAACTTGAAAATGCTTATTTCGTGATTTCCAGTCGATTTTAGACACTTTTAGGTAGTTTTCATTTTTGCAAAACCACTATTCGTTTTGAAGTCTAGATGGTTAATATAAGCTAGATGGGTGTTGAAAACAATATATTTATCAAAGCCTTCATCAAAGTCACAAGCGTTTTCAGAATACACAAACTCGCAAAATTTGGCAAATAACCATGAAAAAACAACAAAACTTGAAAATGCTTATTTCGTGATTTCCAGTCGATTTTAGACACTTTTAGGTAGTTTTCATTTTTGCAAAACCACTATTCGTTTTGAAGTCTAGATGGTTAATATAAGCTAGATGGGTGTTGAAAACAATATATTTATCAAAGTCTTCATCAAAGTCACAAGTGTTTTCAGAATACACAAACTCGCAAAATTTGGCAAATAACCATGAAAAAACAACAAAACTTGAAAATGCTTATTTCGTGATTTCCAGTCGATTTTAGACACTTTTAGGTAGTTTTCATTTTTGCAAAACCACTATTCGTTTTGAAGTCTAGATGGTTAATATAAGCTAGATGGGTGTTGAAAACAATATATTTACCAAAGCCTTCATCGAAGTCACAAGCGTTTTGAGAATACACAATCTCACAAAATTTGGCAAATAACCATGAAAAAACAACAAAACTTGAAAATGCTTATTTCGTGATTTCCAGTCGATTTTAGACACTTTTAGGTAGTTTTCATTTTTGCAAAACCACTATTCGTTTTGAAGTCTAGATGGTTAATATAAGCTAGATGGGTGTTGAAAACAATATATTTATCAAAGCCTTCATCAAAGTCACAAGCGTTTTCAGAATACACAAACTCACAAAATTTGGCAAATAACCATGAAAAAACATCAAAACTTGAAAATGCTTATTTCTTGATTTCCAGTCGATTTTAGACACTTTTAGGTAGTTTTCATTTTTACAAAACCACTATTCGTTTTGAAGTCTAGATGGTTAATATAAGCTAGATGGGTGTTGAAAGCAATATATTTATCAAAGCCTTCATCAAAGTCACAAGCGTTTTCAGAATACACAAACTCACAAAATTTGGCAAATAACCATGAAAAAACAACAAAACTTGAAAATGCTTATTTCGTGATTTCCAGTAGATTTTAGACACTTTTAGGTAGTTTTCATTTTTGCAAAACCACTATTCGTTTTGAAGTCTAGATGGTTAATATAAGCTAGATGGGTGTTGAAAACAATATATTTATCAAAGCCTTCATCAAAGTCACAAGCGTTTTCAGAATACACAAACTCGCAAAATTTGGCAAATAACCATGAAAAAACTACAAAACTTGAAAATGCTTATTTCGTGATTTCCAGTCGATTTTAGACACTTTTAGGTAGTTTTCATTTTTGCAAAACCACTATTCGTTTTGAAGTCTAGATGGTTAATATAAGCTAGATGGGTGTTGAAAACAATATATTTATCAAAGTCTTCATCAAAGTCACAAGCGTTTTCAGAATACACAAACTCTCAAAATTTGGCAAATAACCATGGAAAAACAACAAAACTTGAAAATGCTTATTTCGTGATTTCCAGTCGATTTTAGACACTTTTAGGTAGTTTTCATTTTTGCAAAATCACTATTCGTTTTGAAGTCTAGATGGTTAATATAAGCTAGATGGGTGTTGAAAACAATATATTTATCAAAGCCTTCATCAAAGTCACAAGCGTTTTCAGAATACACAAACTCACAAAATTTGGCAAATAACCATGAAAAAACAACAAAACTTGAAAATGCTTATTTCGTGATTTCCAGTCGATTTTAGACACTTTTAGGTAGTTTTCATTTTTGAAAAACCACTATTCGTTTTGAATTCTAGATGGTTAATATAAGCTAGATGGGTGTTGAAAACAATATATTTATCAAAGCCTTCATCAAAGTCACAAGCGTTTTCAGAATACACAAACTCGCAAAATTTGGCAAATAACCATGAAAAAACAACAAAACTTGAAAATGCTTATTTCGTGATTTCCAGTCGATTTTAGACACTTTTAGGTAGTTTTCATTTTTGCAAAACCACTATTCGTTTTGAAGTCTAGATGGTTAATATAAGCTAGATGGGTGTTGAAAACAATATATTTATCAAAGCCTTCATCAAAGTCACAAGCGTTTTCAGAATACACAAACTCGCAAAATTTGGCAAATAACCATGAAAAAACAACAAAACTTGAAAATGCTTATTTCGTGATTTCCAGTCGATTTTAGACACTTTTAGGTAGTTTTCATTTTTGCAAAACCACTATTCGTTTTGAAGTCTAGATGGTTAATATAAGCTAGATGGGTGTTGAAAGCAATATATTTATCAAAGCCTTCATCAAAGTCACAAGCGTTTTCAGAATACACAAACTCACAAAATTTGGCAAATAACCATGAAAAAACAACAAAACTTGAAAATGCTTATTTCGTGATTTCCAGTCGATTTGAGACACTTTTAGGTAGTTTTCATTTTTGCAAAACCACTATTCGTTTTGAAGTCTAGATGGTTAATATAAGCTAGATGGGTGTTGAAAACAATATATTTATCAAAGCCTTCATCAAAGTCACAAGCGTTTTCAGAATACACAAACTCACAAAATTTGGCAAATAACCATGAAAAAACAACAAAACTTGAAAATGCTTATTTCGTGATTTCCAGTCGATTTTAGACACTTTTAGGTAGTTTTCATTTTTGCAAAACCACTATTCGTTTTGAAGTCTAGATGGTTAATATAAGCTAGATGGGTGTTGAAAACAATATATTTACCAAAGCCTTCATCGAAGTCACAAGCGTTTTCAGAATACACAATCTCACAAAATTTGGCAAATAACCATGAAAAAACAACAAAACTTGAAAATGCTTATTTCGTGATTTCCAGTCGATTTTAGACACTTTTAGGTAGTTTTCATTTTTGCAAAACCACTATTCGTTTTGAAGTCTAGATGGTTAATATAAGCTAGATGGGTGTTGAAAACAATATATTTATCAAAGCCTTCATCAAAGTCACAAGCGTTTTCAGAATACACAAACTCGCAAAATTTGGCAAATAACCATGAAAAAACAACAAAACTTGAAAATGCTTATTTCGTAATTTCCAGTCGATTTTAGACACTTTTAGGTAGTTTTCATTTTTGCAAAACCACTATTCGTTTTGAAGTCTAGATGGTTAATATAAGCTAGATGGGTGTTGAAAACAATATATTTATCAAAGCCTTCATCAAAGTCACAAGCGTTTTCAGAATACACAAACTCGCAAAATTTGGCAAATAACCATTAAAAAACAACAAAACTTGAAAATGCTTATTTCGTGATTTCCAGTCGATTTTAGACACTTTTAGGTAGTTTTCATTTTTGCAAAACCACTATTCGTTTTGAAGTCTAGATGGTTAATATAAGCTAGATGGGTGTTGAAAACAATATATTTATCAAAGCCTTCATCAAAGTCACAAGCGTTTTCAGAATACACAAACTCACAAAATTTGGCAAATAACCATGAAAAAACAACAAAATTTGAAAATGCTTATTTCGTGATTTCCAGTCGATTTTAGACACTTTTAGGTAGTTTTCATTTTTGCAAAACCACTATTCGTTTTGAATTCTAGATGGTTAATATAAGCTAGATGGGTGTTGAAAACAATATATTTATCAAAGCCTTCATCAAAGTCACAAGCGTTTTCAGAATACACAAACTCGCAAAATTTGGCAAATAACCATGAAAAAACAACAAAACTTGAAAATGCTTATTTCGTGATTTCCAGTCGATTTTAGACACTTTTAGGTAGTTTTCATTTTTGCAAAACCACTATTCGTTTTGAAGTCTAGACGGTTAATATAAGCTAGATGGGTGTTGAAAACAATATATTTATCAAAGCTTTCATCAAAGTCACAAGCGTTTTCAGAATACACAAACTCGCAAAATTTGGCAAATAACCATGAAAAAACAACAAAACTTGAAAATGCTTATTTCGTGATTTCCAGTCGATTTTAGACACTTTTAGGTAGTTTTCATTTTTGCAAAACCACTATTCGTTTTGAAGTCTAGATGGTTAATATAAGCTAGATGGGTGTTGAAAACAATATATTTATCAAAGCCTTCATCAAAGTCACAAGCGTTTTCAGAATACACAAACTCACAAAATTTGGCAAATTACCATGAAAAAACAACAAAACTTGAAAATGCTTATTTCGTGATTTCCAGTCGATTTTAGACACTTTTAGGTAGTTTTCATTTTTGCAAAACCACTATTCGTTTTGAAGTCTAGATGGTTAATATAAGCTAGATGGGTGTTGAAAACAATATATTTATCAAAGTCTTCATCAAAGTCACAAGCGTTTTCAGAATACACAAACTCACAAAATTTGGCAAATAACCATGAAAAAACAACAAAACTTGAAAATGCTTATTTCGTGATTTCCAGTCGATTTTAGACACTTTTAGGTAGTTTTCATTTTTGCAAAACCACTATTCGTTTTGAAGTCTAGATGGTTAATATAAGCTAGATGGGTGTTGAAAACAATATATTTATCAAAGCCTTCATCAAAGTCACAAGCGTTTTCAGAATACACAAACTCGCAAAATTTGGCAAATAACCATGAAAAAACAACAAAACTTGAAAATGCTTATTTCGTAATTTCCAGTCGATTTTAGACACTTTTAGGTAGTTTTCATTTTTGCAAAACCACTATTCGTTTTGAAGTCTAGATGGTTAATATAAGCTAGATGGGTGTTGAAAACAATATATTTATCAAAGTCTTCATCAAAGTCACAAGCGTTTTCAGAATACACAAACTCACAAAATTTGGCAAATAACCATGAAAAAACAACAAAACTTGAAAATGCTTATTTCGTGATTTCCAGTCGATTTTAGACACTTTTAGGTAGTTTTCATTTTTGCAAAACCACTATTCGTTTTGAAGTCTAGATGGTTAATATAAGCTAGATGGGTGTTGAAAACAATATATTTATCAAAGCCTTCATCAAAGTCACAAGCGTTTTCAGAATACACAAACTCGCAAAATTTGGCAAATAACCATGAAAAAACAACAAAACTTGAAAATGCTTATTTCGTAATTTCCAGTCGATTTTAGACACTTTTAGGTAGTTTTCATTTTTGCAAAACCACTATTCGTTTTGAAGTCTAGATGGTTAATATAAGCTAGATGGGTGTTGAAAACAATATATTTATCAAAGCTTTCATCAAAGTCACAAGCGTTTTCAGAATACACAAACTCGCAAAATTTGGCAAATAACCATTAAAAAACAACAAAACTTGAAAATGCTTATTTCGTGATTTCCAGTCGATTATAGACACTTTTAGGTAGTTTTCATTTTTGCAAAACCACTATTCGTTTTGAAGTCTAGATGGTTAATATAAGCTAGATGGGTGTTGAAAACAATATATTTATCAAAGCCTTCATCAAAGTCACAAGCGTTTTCAGAATACACAAACTCGCAAAATTTGGCAAATAACCATGAAAAAACAACAAAACTTGAAAATGCTTATTTCGTGATTTCCAGTCGATTTTAGACACTTTTAGGTAGTTTTCATTTTTGCAAAACCACTATTCGTTTTGAAGTCTAGATGGTTAATATAAGCTAGATGGGTGTTGAAAACAATATATTTATCAAAGCCTTCATCAAAGTCACAAGCGTTTTCAGAATACACAAACTCGCAAAATTTGGCAAATAACCATGAAAAAACAACAAAACTTGAAAATGCTTATTTCGTGATTTCCAGTCGATTTTAGACACTTTTAGGTAGTTTTCATTTTTGCAAAACCACTATTCGTTTTGAAGTCTAGATGGTTAATATAAGCTAGATGGGTGTTGAAAACAATATATTTATCAAAGTCTTCATCAAAGTCACAAGTGTTTTCAGAATACACAAACTCGCAAAATTTGGCAAATAACCATGAAAAAACAACAAAACTTGAAAATGCTTATTTCGTGATTTCCAGTCGATTTTAGACACTTTTAGGTAGTTTTCATTTTTGCAAAACCACTATTCGTTTTGAAGTCTAGATGGTTAATATAAGCTAGATGGGTGTTGAAAACAATATATTTACCAAAGCCTTCATCGAAGTCACAAGCGTTTTGAGAATACACAATCTCACAAAATTTGGCAAATAACCATGAAAAAACAACAAAACTTGAAAATGCTTATTTCGTGATTTCCAGTCGATTTTAGACACTTTTAGGTAGTTTTCATTTTTGCAAAACCACTATTCGTTTTGAAGTCTAGATGGTTAATATAAGCTAGATGGGTGTTGAAAACAATATATTTATCAAAGCCTTCATCAAAGTCACAAGCGTTTTCAGAATACACAAACTCACAAAATTTGGCAAATAACCATGAAAAAACATCAAAACTTGAAAATGCTTATTTCTTGATTTCCAGTCGATTTTAGACACTTTTAGGTAGTTTTCATTTTTACAAAACCACTATTCGTTTTGAAGTCTAGATGGTTAATATAAGCTAGATGGGTGTTGAAAGCAATATATTTATCAAAGCCTTCATCAAAGTCACAAGCGTTTTCAGAATACACAAACTCACAAAATTTGGCAAATAACCATGAAAAAACAACAAAACTTGAAAATGCTTATTTCGTGATTTCCAGTCGATTTTAGACACTTTTAGGTAGTTTTCATTTTTGCAAAACCACTATTCGTTTTGAAGTCTAGATGGTTAATATAAGCTAGATGGGTGTTGAAAACAATATATTTATCAAAGTCTTCATCAAAGTCACAAGCGTTTTCAGAATACACAAACTCTCAAAATTTGGCAAATAACCATGAAAAAACAACAAAACTTGAAAATGCTTATTTCGTGATTTCCAGTCGATTTTAGACACTTTTAGGTAGTTTTCATTTTTGCAAAATCACTATTCGTTTTGAAGTCTAGATGGTTAATATAAGCTAGATGGGTGTTGAAAACAATATATTTATCAAAGCCTTCATCAAAGTCACAAGCGTTTTCAGAATACACAAACTCACAAAATTTGGCAAATAACCATGAAAAAACAACAAAACTTGAAAATGCTTATTTCGTGATTTCCAGTCGATTTTAGACACTTTTAGGTAGTTTTCATTTTTGCAAAACCACTATTCGTTTTGAATTCTAGATGGTTAATATAAGCTAGATGGGTGTTGAAAACAATATATTTATCAAAGCCTTCATCAAAGTCACAAGCGTTTTCAGAATACACAAACTCGCAAAATTTGGCAAATAACCATGAAAAAACAACAAAACTTGAAAATGCTTATTTCGTGATTTCCAGTCGATTTTAGACACTTTTAGGTAGTTTTCATTTTTGCAAAACCACTATTCGTTTTGAAGTCTAGATGGTTAATATAAGCTAGATGGGTGTTGAAAACAATATATTTATCAAAGCCTTCATCAAAGTCACAAGCGTTTTCAGAATACACAAACTCGCAAAATTTGGCAAATAACCATTAAAAAACAACAAAACTTGAAAATGCTTATTTCGTGATTTCCAGTCGATTTTAGACACTTTTAGGTAGTTTTCATTTTTGCAAAACCACTATTCGTTTTGAAGTCTAGATGGTTAATATAAGCTAGATGGGTGTTGAAAACAATATATTTATCAAAGCCTTCATCAAAGTCACAAGCGTTTTCAGAATACACAAACTCACAAAATTTGGCAAATAACCATGAAAAAACAACAAAATTTGAAAATGCTTATTTCGTGATTTCCAGTCGATTTTAGACACTTTTAGGTAGTTTTCATTTTTGCAAAACCACTATTCGTTTTGAAGTCTAGATGGTTAATATAAGCTAGATGGGTGTTGAAAACAATATATTTATCAAAGCCTTCATCAAAGTCACAAGCGTTTTCAGAATACACAAACTCGCAAAATTTGGCAAATAACCATGAAAAAACAACAAAACTTGAAAATGCTTATTTCGTGATTTCCAGTCGATTTTAGACACTTTTAGGTAGTTTTCATTTTTGCAAAACCACTATTCGTTTTGAAGTCTAGATGGTTAATATAAGCTAGATGGGTGTTGAAAACAATATATTTATCAAAGCCTTCATCAAAGTCACAAGCGTTTTCAGAATACACAAACTCACAAAATTTGGCAAATAACCATGAAAAAACAACAAAATTTGAAAATGCTTATTTCGTGATTTCCAGTCGATTTTAGACACTTTTAGGTAGTTTTCATTTTTGCAAAACCACTATTCGTTTTGAAGTCTAGATGGTTAATATAAGCTAGATGGGTGTTGAAAACAATATATTTATCAAAGCCTTCATCAAAGTCACAAGCGTTTTCAGAATACACAAACTCGCAAAATTTGGCAAATAACCATGAAAAAACAACAAAACTTGAAAATGCTTATTTCGTAATTTCCAGTCGATTTTAGACACTTTTAGGTAGTTTTCATTTTTGCAAAACCACTATTCGTTTTGAAGTCTAGATGGTTAATATAAGCTAGATGGGTGTTGAAAACAATATATTTATCAAAGCTTTCATCAAAGTCACAAGCGTTTTCAGAATACACAAACTCGCAAAATTTGGCAAATAACCATTAAAAAACAACAAAACTTGAAAATGCTTATTTCGTGATTTCCAGTCGATTATAGACACTTTTAGGTAGTTTTCATTTTTGCAAAACCACTATTCGTTTTGAAGTCTAGATGGTTAATATAAGCTAGATGGGTGTTGAAAACAATATATTTATCAAAGCCTTCATCAAAGTCACAAGCGTTTTCAGAATACACAAACTCGCAAAATTTGGCAAATAACCATGAAAAAACAACAAAACTTGAAAATGCTTATTTCGTGATTTCCAGTCGATTTTAGACACTTTTAGGTAGTTTTCATTTTTGCAAAACCACTATTCGTTTTGAAGTCTAGATGGTTAATATAAGCTAGATGGGTGTTGAAAACAATATATTTATCAAAGCCTTCATCAAAGTCACAAGCGTTTTCAGAATACACAAACTCGCAAAATTTGGCAAATAACCATGAAAAAACAACAAAACTTGAAAATGCTTATTTCGTGATTTCCAGTCGATTTTAGACACTTTTAGGTAGTTTTCATTTTTGCAAAACCACTATTCGTTTTGAAGTCTAGATGGTTAATATAAGCTAGATGGGTGTTGAAAACAATATATTTATCAAAGTCTTCATCAAAGTCACAAGTGTTTTCAGAATACACAAACTCGCAAAATTTGGCAAATAACCATGAAAAAACAACAAAACTTGAAAATGCTTATTTCGTGATTTCCAGTCGATTTTAGACACTTTTAGGTAGTTTTCATTTTTGCAAAACCACTATTCGTTTTGAAGTCTAGATGGTTAATATAAGCTAGATGGGTGTTGAAAACAATATATTTACCAAAGCCTTCATCGAAGTCACAAGCGTTTTGAGAATACACAATCTCACAAAATTTGGCAAATAACCATGAAAAAACAACAAAACTTGAAAATGCTTATTTCGTGATTTCCAGTCGATTTTAGACACTTTTAGGTAGTTTTCATTTTTGCAAAACCACTATTCGTTTTGAAGTCTAGATGGTTAATATAAGCTAGATGGGTGTTGAAAACAATATATTTATCAAAGCCTTCATCAAAGTCACAAGCGTTTTCAGAATACACAAACTCACAAAATTTGGCAAATAACCATGAAAAAACATCAAAACTTGAAAATGCTTATTTCTTGATTTCCAGTCGATTTTAGACACTTTTAGGTAGTTTTCATTTTTACAAAACCACTATTCGTTTTGAAGTCTAGATGGTTAATATAAGCTAGATGGGTGTTGAAAGCAATATATTTATCAAAGCCTTCATCAAAGTCACAAGCGTTTTCAGAATACACAAACTCACAAAATTTGGCAAATAACCATGAAAAAACAACAAAACTTGAAAATGCTTATTTCGTGATTTCCAGTCGATTTTAGACACTTTTAGGTAGTTTTCATTTTTGCAAAACCACTATTCGTTTTGAAGTCTAGATGGTTAATATAAGCTAGATGGGTGTTGAAAACAATATATTTATCAAAGTCTTCATCAAAGTCACAAGCGTTTTCAGAATACACAAACTCTCAAAATTTGGCAAATAACCATGAAAAAACAACAAAACTTGAAAATGCTTATTTCGTGATTTCCAGTCGATTTTAGACACTTTTAGGTAGTTTTCATTTTTGCAAAATCACTATTCGTTTTGAAGTCTAGATGGTTAATATAAGCTAGATGGGTGTTGAAAACAATATATTTATCAAAGCCTTCATCAAAGTCACAAGCGTTTTCAGAATACACAAACTCACAAAATTTGGCAAATAACCATGAAAAAACAACAAAACTTGAAAATGCTTATTTCGTGATTTCCAGTCGATTTTAGACACTTTTAGGTAGTTTTCATTTTTGCAAAACCACTATTCGTTTTGAATTCTAGATGGTTAATATAAGCTAGATGGGTGTTGAAAACAATATATTTATCAAAGCCTTCATCAAAGTCACAAGCGTTTTCAGAATACACAAACTCGCAAAATTTGGCAAATAACCATGAAAAAACAACAAAACTTGAAAATGCTTATTTCGTGATTTCCAGTCGATTTTAGACACTTTTAGGTAGTTTTCATTTTTGCAAAACCACTATTCGTTTTGAAGTCTAGATGGTTAATATAAGCTAGATGGGTGTTGAAAACAATATATTTATCAAAGCCTTCATCAAAGTCACAAGCGTTTTCAGAATACACAAACTCGCAAAATTTGGCAAATAACCATTAAAAAACAACAAAACTTGAAAATGCTTATTTCGTGATTTCCAGTCGATTTTAGACACTTTTAGGTAGTTTTCATTTTTGCAAAACCACTATTCGTTTTGAAGTCTAGATGGTTAATATAAGCTAGATGGGTGTTGAAAACAATATATTTATCAAAGCCTTCATCAAAGTCACAAGCGTTTTCAGAATACACAAACTCACAAAATTTGGCAAATAACCATGAAAAAACAACAAAATTTGAAAATGCTTATTTCGTGATTTCCAGTCGATTTTAGACACTTTTAGGTAGTTTTCATTTTTGCAAAACCACTATTCGTTTTGAATTCTAGATGGTTAATATAAGCTAGATGGGTGTTGAAAACAATATATTTATCAAAGCCTTCATCAAAGTCACAAGCGTTTTCAGAATACACAAACTCGCAAAATTTGGCAAATAACCATGAAAAAACAACAAAACTTGAAAATGCTTATTTCGTGATTTCCAGTCGATTTTAGACACTTTTAGGTAGTTTTCATTTTTGCAAAACCACTATTCGTTTTGAAGTCTAGATGGTTAATATAAGCTAGATGGGTGTTGAAAACAATATATTTATCAAAGCCTTCATCAAAGTCACAAGCGTTTTCAGAATACACAAACTCGCAAAATTTGGCAAATAACCATGAAAAAACAACAAAACTTGAAAATGCTTATTTCGTGATTTCCAGTCGATTTTAGACACTTTTAGGTAGTTTTCATTTTTGCAAAACCACTATTCGTTTTGAAGTCTAGATGGTTAATATAAGCTAGATGGGTGTTGAAAACAATATATTTATCAAAGCCTTCATCAAAGTCACAAGCGTTTTCAGAATACACAAACTCACAAAATTTGGCAAATAACCATGAAAAAACATCAAAACTTGAAAATGCTTATTTCTTGATTTCCAGTCGATTTTAGACACTTTTAGGTAGTTTTCATTTTTACAAAACCACTATTCGTTTTGAAGTCTAGATGGTTAATATAAGCTAGATGGGTGTTGAAAGCAATATATTTATCAAAGCCTTCATCAAAGTCACAAGCGTTTTCAGAATACACAAACTCACAAAATTTGGCAAATAACCATGAAAAAACAACAAAACTTGAAAATGCTTATTTCGTGATTTCCAGTCGATTTTAGACACTTTTAGGTAGTTTTCATTTTTGCAAAACCACTATTCGTTTTGAAGTCTAGATGGTTAATATAAGCTAGATGGGTGTTGAAAACAATATATTTATCAAAGTCTTCATCAAAGTCACAAGCGTTTTCAGAATACACAAACTCTCAAAATTTGGCAAATAACCATGAAAAAACAACAAAACTTGAAAATGCTTATTTCGTGATTTCCAGTCGATTTTAGACACTTTTAGGTAGTTTTCATTTTTGCAAAATCACTATTCGTTTTGAAGTCTAGATGGTTAATATAAGCTAGATGGGTGTTGAAAACAATATATTTATCAAAGCCTTCATCAAAGTCACAAGCGTTTTCAGAATACACAAACTCACAAAATTTGGCAAATAACCATGAAAAAACAACAAAACTTGAAAATGCTTATTTCGTGATTTCCAGTCGATTTTAGACACTTTTAGGTAGTTTTCATTTTTGCAAAACCACTATTCGTTTTGAATTCTAGATGGTTAATATAAGCTAGATGGGTGTTGAAAACAATATATTTATCAAAGCCTTCATCAAAGTCACAAGCGTTTTCAGAATACACAAACTCGCAAAATTTGGCAAATAACCATGAAAAAACAACAAAACTTGAAAATGCTTATTTCGTGATTTCCAGTCGATTTTAGACACTTTTAGGTAGTTTTCATTTTTGCAAAACCACTATTCGTTTTGAAGTCTAGATGGTTAATATAAGCTAGATGGGTGTTGAAAACAATATATTTATCAAAGCCTTCATCAAAGTCACAAGCGTTTTCAGAATACACAAACTCGCAAAATTTGGCAAATAACCATGAAAAAACAACAAAACTTGAAAATGCTTATTTCGTGATTTCCAGTCGATTTTAGACACTTTTAGGTAGTTTTCATTTTTGCAAAACCACTATTCGTTTTGAAGTCTAGATGGTTAATATAAGCTAGATGGGTGTTGAAAACAATATATTTATCAAAGCCTTCATCAAAGTCACAAGCGTTTTCAGAATACACAAACTCGCAAAATTTGGCAAATAACCATTAAAAAACAACAAAACTTGAAAATGCTTATTTCGTGATTTCCAGTCGATTTTAGACACTTTTAGGTAGTTTTCATTTTTGCAAAACCACTATTCGTTTTGAAGTCTAGATGGTTAATATAAGCTAGATGGGTGTTGAAAACAATATATTTATCAAAGCCTTCATCAAAGTCACAAGCGTTTTCAGAATACACAAACTCACAAAATTTGGCAAATAACCATGAAAAAACAACAAAATTTGAAAATGCTTATTTCGTGATTTCCAGTCGATTTTAGACACTTTTAGGTAGTTTTCATTTTTGCAAAACCACTATTCGTTTTGAATTCTAGATGGTTAATATAAGCTAGATGGGTGTTGAAAACAATATATTTATCAAAGCCTTCATCAAAGTCACAAGCGTTTTCAGAATACACAAACTCGCAAAATTTGGCAAATAACCATGAAAAAACAACAAAACTTGAAAATGCTTATTTCGTGATTTCCAGTCGATTTTAGACACTTTTAGGTAGTTTTCATTTTTGCAAAACCACTATTCGTTTTGAAGTCTAGATGGTTAATATAAGCTAGATGGGTGTTGAAAACAATATATTTATCAAAGCCTTCATCAAAGTCACAAGCGTTTTCAGAATACACAAACTCGCAAAATTTGGCAAATAACCATGAAAAAACAACAAAACTTGAAAATGCTTATTTCGTGATTTCCAGTCGATTTTAGACACTTTTAGGTAGTTTTCATTTTTGCAAAACCACTATTCGTTTTGAAGTCTAGATGGTTAATATAAGCTAGATGGGTGTTGAAAACAATATATTTATCAAAGCCTTCATCAAAGTCACAAGCGTTTTCAGAATACACAAACTCGCAAAATTTGGCAAATAACCATTAAAAAACAACAAAACTTGAAAATGCTTATTTCGTGATTTCCAGTCGATTTTAGACACTTTTAGGTAGTTTTCATTTTTGCAAAACCACTATTCGTTTTGAAGTCTAGATGGTTAATATAAGCTAGATGGGTGTTGAAAACAATATATTTATCAAAGCCTTCATCAAAGTCACAAGCGTTTTCAGAATACACAAACTCACAAAATTTGGCAAATAACCATGAAAAAACAACAAAATTTGAAAATGCTTATTTCGTGATTTCCAGTCGATTTTAGACACTTTTAGGTAGTTTTCATTTTTGCAAAACCACTATTCGTTTTGAATTCTAGATGGTTAATATAAGCTAGATGGGTGTTGAAAACAATATATTTATCAAAGCCTTCATCAAAGTCACAAGCGTTTTCAGAATACACAAACTCGCAAAATTTGGCAAATAACCATGAAAAAACAACAAAACTTGAAAATGCTTATTTCGTGATTTCCAGTCGATTTTAGACACTTTTAGGTAGTTTTCATTTTTGCAAAACCACTATTCGTTTTGAAGTCTAGATGGTTAATATAAGCTAGATGGGTGTTGAAAACAATATATTTATCAAAGCCTTCATCAAAGTCACAAGCGTTTTCAGAATACACAAACTCGCAAAATTTGGCAAATAACCATGAAAAAACAACAAAACTTGAAAATGCTTATTTCGTGATTTCCAGTCGATTTTAGACACTTTTAGGTAGTTTTCATTTTTGCAAAACCACTATTCGTTTTGAAGTCTAGATGGTTAATATAAGCTAGATGGGTGTTGAAAACAATATATTTATCAAAGCCTTCATCAAAGTCACAAGCGTTTTCAGAATACACAAACTCACAAAATTTGGCAAATAACCATGAAAAAACAACAAAACTTGAAAATGCTTATTTCGTGATTTCCAGTCGATTATAGACACTTTTAGGTAGTTTTCATTTTTGCAAAACCACTATTCGTTTTGAAGTCTAGATGGTTAATATAAGCTAGATGGGTGTTGAAAACAATATATTTATCAAAGCCTTCATCAAAGTCACAAGCGTTTTCAGAATACACAAACTCACAAAATTTGGCAAATAACCATGAAAAAACAACAAAATTTGAAAATGCTTATTTCGTGATTTCCAGTCGATTTTAGACACTTTTAGGTAGTTTTCATTTTTGCAAAACCACTATTCGTTTTGAATTCTAGATGGTTAATATAAGCTAGATGGGTGTTGAAAACAATATATTTATCAAAGCCTTCATCAAAGTCACAAGCGTTTTCAGAATACACAAACTCGCAAAATTTGGCAAATAACCATGAAAAAACAACAAAACTTGAAAATGCTTATTTCGTGATTTCCAGTCGATTTTAGACACTTTTAGGTAGTTTTCATTTTTGCAAAACCACTATTCGTTTTGAAGTCTAGATGGTTAATATAAGCTAGATGGGTGTTGAAAACAATATATTTATCAAAGCCTTCATCAAAGTCACAAGCGTTTTCAGAATACACAAACTCGCAAAATTTGGCAAATAACCATGAAAAAACAACAAAACTTGAAAATGCTTATTTCGTGATTTCCAGTCGATTTTAGACACTTTTAGGTAGTTTTCATTTTTGCAAAACCACTATTCGTTTTGAAGTCTAGATGGTTAATATAAGCTAGATGGGTGTTGAAAACAATATATTTATCAAAGTCTTCATCAAAGTCACAAGTGTTTTCAGAATACACAAACTCGCAAAATTTGGCAAATAACCATGAAAAAACAACAAAACTTGAAAATGCTTATTTCGTGATTTCCAGTCGATTTTAGACACTTTTAGGTAGTTTTCATTTTTGCAAAACCACTATTCGTTTTGAAGTCTAGATGGTTAATATAAGCTAGATGGGTGTTGAAAACAATATATTTACCAAAGCCTTCATCGAAGTCACAAGCGTTTTGAGAATACACAATCTCACAAAATTTGGCAAATAACCATGAAAAAACAACAAAACTTGAAAATGCTTATTTCGTGATTTCCAGTCGATTTTAGACACTTTTAGGTAGTTTTCATTTTTGCAAAACCACTATTCGTTTTGAAGTCTAGATGGTTAATATAAGCTAGATGGGTGTTGAAAACAATATATTTATCAAAGCCTTCATCAAAGTCACAAGCGTTTTCAGAATACACAAACTCACAAAATTTGGCAAATAACCATGAAAAAACATCAAAACTTGAAAATGCTTATTTCTTGATTTCCAGTCGATTTTAGACACTTTTAGGTAGTTTTCATTTTTACAAAACCACTATATAAGCTAGATGGGTGTTGAAAGCAATATATTTATCAAAGCCTTCATCAAAGTCACAAGCGTTTTCAGAATACACAAACTCACAAAATTTGGCAAATAACCATGAAAAAACAACAAAACTTGAAAATGCTTATTTCGTGATTTCCAGTAGATTTTAGACACTTTTAGGTAGTTTTCATTTTTGCAAAACCAATATTCGTTTTGAAGTCTAGATGGTTAATATAAGCTAGATGGGTGTTGAAAACAATATATTTATTAAAGCCTTCATCAAAGTCACAAGCGTTTTCAGAATACACAAACTCGCAAAATTTGGCAAATAACCATGAAAAAACAACAAAACTTGAAAATGCTTATTTCGTGATTTCCAGTCGATTTTAGACACTTTTAGGTAGTTTTCATTTTTGCAAAACCACTATTCGTTTTGAAGTCTAGATGGTTAATATAAGCTAGATGGGTGTTGAAAACAATATATTTATCAAAGTCTTCATCAAAGTCACAAGCGTTTTCAGAATACACAAACTCTCAAAATTTGGCAAATAACCATGAAAAAACAACAAAACTTGAAAATGCTTATTTCGTGATTTCCAGTCGATTTTAGACACTTTTAGGTAGTTTTCATTTTTGCAAAATCACTATTCGTTTTGAAGTCTAGATGGTTAATATAAGCTAGATGGGTGTTGAAAACAATATATTTATCAAAGCCTTCATCAAAGTCACAAGCGTTTTCAGAATACACAAACTCGCAAAATTTGGCAAATAACCATTAAAAAACAACAAAACTTGAAAATGCTTATTTCGTGATTTCCAGTCGATTTTAGACACTTTTAGGTAGTTTTCATTTTTGCAAAACCACTATTCGTTTTGAAGTCTAGATGGTTAATATAAGCTAGATGGGTGTTGAAAACAATATATTTATCAAAGCCTTCATCAAAGTCACAAGCGTTTTCAGAATACACAAACTCACAAAATTTGGCAAATAACCATGAAAAAACAACAAAATTTGAAAATGCTTATTTCGTGATTTCCAGTCGATTTTAGACACTTTTAGGTAGTTTTCATTTTTGCAAAACCACTATTCGTTTTGAATTCTAGATGGTTAATATAAGCTAGATGGGTGTTGAAAACAATATATTTATCAAAGCCTTCATCAAAGTCACAAGCGTTTTCAGAATACACAAACTCGCAAAATTTGGCAAATAACCATGAAAAAACAACAAAACTTGAAAATGCTTATTTCGTGATTTCCAGTCGATTTTAGACACTTTTAGGTAGTTTTCATTTTTGCAAAACCACTATTCGTTTTGAAGTCTAGACGGTTAATATAAGCTAGATGGGTGTTGAAAACAATATATTTATCAAAGCTTTCATCAAAGTCACAAGCGTTTTCAGAATACACAAACTCGCAAAATTTGGCAAATAACCATGAAAAAACAACAAAACTTGAAAATGCTTATTTCGTGATTTCCAGTCGATTTTAGACACTTTTAGGTAGTTTTCATTTTTGCAAAACCACTATTCGTTTTGAAGTCTAGATGGTTAATATAAGCTAGATGGGTGTTGAAAACAATATATTTATCAAAGCCTTCATCAAAGTCACAAGCGTTTTCAGAATACACAAACTCACAAAATTTGGCAAATAACCATGAAAAAACAACAAAACTTGAAAATGCTTATTTCGTGATTTCCAGTCGATTTTAGACACTTTTAGGTAGTTTTCATTTTTGCAAAACCACTATTCGTTTTGAAGTCTAGATGGTTAATATAAGCTAGATGGGTGTTGAAAACAATATATTTATCAAAGTCTTCATCAAAGTCACAAGCGTTTTCAGAATACACAAACTCACAAAATTTGGCAAATAACCATGAAAAAACAACAAAACTTGAAAATGCTTATTTCGTGATTTCCAGTCGATTTTAGACACTTTTAGGTAGTTTTCATTTTTGCAAAACCACTATTCGTTTTGAAGTCTAGATGGTTAATATAAGCTAGATGGGTGTTGAAAACAATATATTTATCAAAGCCTTCATCAAAGTCACAAGCGTTTTCAGATTACACAAACTCGCAAAATTTGGCAAATAACCATGAAAAAACAACAAAACTTGAAAATGCTTATTTCGTAATTTCCAGTCGATTTTAGACACTTTTAGGTAGTTTTCATTTTTGCAAAACCACTATTCGTTTTGAAGTCTAGATGGTTAATATAAGCTAGATGGGTGTTGAAAACAATATATTTATCAAAGCCTTCATCAAAGTCACAAGCGTTTTCAGAATACACAAACTCGCAAAATTTGGCAAATAACCATTAAAAAACAACAAAACTTGAAAATGCTTATTTCGTGATTTCCAGTCGATTATAGACACTTTTAGGTAGTTTTCATTTTTGCAAAACCACTATTCGTTTTGAAGTCTAGATGGTTAATATAAGCTAGATGGGTGTTGAAAACAATATATTTATCAAAGCCTTCATCAAAGTCACAAGCGTTTTCAGAATACACAAACTCGCAAAATTTGGCAAATAACCATGAAAAAACAACAAAATTTGAAAATGCTTATTTCGTGATTTCCAGTCGATTTTAGACACTTTTAGGTAGTTTTCATTTTTGCAAAACCACTATTCGTTTTGAATTCTAGATGGTTAATATAAGCTAGATGGGTGTTGAAAACAATATATTTATCAAAGCCTTCATCAAAGTCACAAGCGTTTTCAGAATACACAAACTCGCAAAATTTGGCAAATAACCATGAAAAAACAACAAAACTTGAAAATGCTTATTTCGTGATTTCCAGTCGATTTTAGACACTTTTAGGTAGTTTTCATTTTTGCAAAACCACTATTCGTTTTGAAGTCTAGATGGTTAATATAAGCTAGATGGGTGTTGAAAACATTATATTTATCAAAGCCTTCATCAAAGTCACAAGCGTTTTCAGAATACACAAACTCGCAAAATTTGGCAAATAACCATGAAAAAGCAAGAAAACTTGAAAATGCTTATTTCGTGATTTCCAGTCGATTTTAGACACTTTTAGGTAGTTTTCATTTTTGCAAAACCACTATTCGTTTTGAAGTCTAGATGGTTAATATAAGCTAGATGGGTGTTGAAAACAATATATTTATCAAAGTCTTCATCAAAGTCACAAGTGTTTTCAGAATACACAAACTCGCAAAATTTGGCAAATAACCATGAAAAAACAACAAAACTTGAAAATGCTTATTTCGTGATTTCCAGTCGATTTTAGACACTTTTAGGTAGTTTTCATTTTTGCAAAACCACTATTCGTTTTGAAGTCTAGATGGTTAATATAAGCTAGATGGGTGTTGAAAACAATATATTTACCAAAGCCTTCATCGAAGTCACAAGCGTTTTGAGAATACACAATCTCACAAAATTTGGCAAATAACCATGAAAAAACAACAAAACTTGAAAATGCTTATTTCGTGATTTCCAGTCGATTTTAGACATTTTAGGTAGTTTTCATTTTTGCAAAACCACTATTCGTTTTGAAGTCTAGATGGTTAATATAAGCTAGATGGGTGTTGAAAACAATATATTTATCAAAGCCTTCATCAAAGTCACAAGCGTTTTCAGAATACACAAACTCACAAAATTTGGCAAATAACCATGAAAAAACATCAAAACTTGAAAATGCTTATTTCTTGATTTCCAGTCGATTTTAGACACTTTTAGGTAGTTTTCATTATTACAAAACCACTATTCGTTTTGAAGTCTAGATGGTTAATATAAGCTAGATGGGTGTTGAAAGCAATATATTTATCAAAGCCTTCATCAAAGTCACAAGCGTTTTCAGAATACACAAACTCACAAAATTTGGCAAATAACCATGAAAAAACAACAAAACTTGAAAATGCTTATTTCGTGATTTCCAGTCGATTTTAGACACTTTTAGGTAGTTTTCATTTTTGCAAAACCACTATTCGTTTTGAAGTCTAGATGGTTAATATAAGCTAGATGGGTGTTGAAAACAATATATTTATCAAAGTCTTCATCAAAGTCACAAGCGTTTTCAGAATACACAAACTCTCAAAATTTGGCAAATAACCATGAAAAAACAACAAAACTTGAAAATGCTTATTTCGTGATTTCCAGTCGATTTTAGACACTTTTAGGTAGTTTTCATTTTTGCAAAATCACTATTCGTTTTGAAGTCTAGATGGTTAATATAAGCTAGATGGGTGTTGAAAACAATATATTTATCAAAGCCTTCATCAAAGTCACAAGCGTTTTCAGAATACACAAACTCACAAAATTTGGCAAATAACCATGAAAAAACAACAAAACTTGAAAATGCTTATTTCGTGATTTCCAGTCGATTTTAGACACTTTTAGGTAGTTTTCATTTTTGCAAAACCACTATTCGTTTTGAATTCTAGATGGTTAATATAAGCTAGATGGGTGTTGAAAACAATATATTTATCAAAGCCTTCATCAAAGTCACAAGCGTTTTCAGAATACACAAACTCGCAAAATTTGGCAAATAACCATGAAAAAACAACAAAACTTGAAAATGCTTATTTCGTGATTTCCAGTCGATTTTAGACACTTTTAGGTAGTTTTCATTTTTGCAAAACCACTATTCGTTTTGAAGTCTAGATGGTTAATATAAGCTAGATGGGTGTTGAAAACAATATATTTATCAAAGCCTTCATCAAAGTCACAAGCGTTTTCAGAATACACAAACTCGCAAAATTTGGCAAATAACCATTAAAAAACAACAAAACTTGAAAATGCTTATTTCGTGATTTCCAGTCGATTTTAGACACTTTTAGGTAGTTTTCATTTTTGCAAAACCACTATTCGTTTTGAAGTCTAGACGGTTAATATAAGCTAGATGGGTGTTGAAAACAATATATTTATCAAAGCTTTCATCAAAGTCACAAGCGTTTTCAGAATACACAAACTCGCAAAATTTGGCAAATAACCATGAAAAAACAACAAAACTTGAAAATGCTTATTTCGTGATTTCCAGTCGATTTTAGACACTTTTAGGTAGTTTTCATTTTTGCAAAACCACTATTCGTTTTGAAGTCTAGATGGTTAATATAAGCTAGATGGGTGTTGAAAACAATATATTTATCAAAGCCTTCATCAAAGTCACAAGCGTTTTCAGAATACACAAACTCACAAAATTTGGCAAATAACCATGAAAAAACAACAAAACTTGAAAATGCTTATTTCGTGATTTCCAGTCGATTTTAGACACTTTTAGGTAGTTTTCATTTTTGCAAAACCACTATTCGTTTTGAAGTCTAGATGGTTAATATAAGCTAGATGGGTGTTGAAAACAATATATTTATCAAAGTCTTCATCAAAGTCACAAGCGTTTTCAGAATACACAAACTCACAAAATTTGGCAAATAACCATGAAAAAACAACAAAACTTGAAAATGCTTATTTCGTGATTTCCAGTCGATTTTAGACACTTTTAGGTAGTTTTCATTTTTGCAAAACCACTATTCGTTTTGAAGTCTAGATGGTTAATATAAGCTAGATGGGTGTTGAAAACAATATATTTATCAAAGCCTTCATCAAAGTCACAAGCGTTTTCAGATTACACAAACTCGCAAAATTTGGCAAATAACCATGAAAAAACAACAAAACTTGAAAATGCTTATTTCGTAATTTCCAGTCGATTTTAGACACTTTTAGGTAGTTTTCATTTTTGCAAAACCACTATTCGTTTTGAAGTCTAGATGGTTAATATAAGCTAGATGGGTGTTGAAAACAATATATTTATCAAAGCCTTCATCAAAGTCACAAGCGTTTTCAGAATACACAAACTCGCAAAATTTGGCAAATAACCATTAAAAAACAACAAAACTTGAAAATGCTTATTTCGTGATTTCCAGTCGATTATAGACACTTTTAGGTAGTTTTCATTTTTGCAAAACCACTATTCGTTTTGAAGTCTAGATGGTTAATATAAGCTAGATGGGTGTTGAAAACAATATATTTATCAAAGCCTTCATCAAAGTCACAAGCGTTTTCAGAATACACAAACTCGCAAAATTTGGCAAATAACCATGAAAAAACAACAAAATTTGAAAATGCTTATTTCGTGATTTCCAGTCGATTTTAGACACTTTTAGGTAGTTTTCATTTTTGCAAAACCACTATTCGTTTTGAATTCTAGATGGTTAATATAAGCTAGATGGGTGTTGAAAACAATATATTTATCAAAGCCTTCATCAAAGTCACAAGCGTTTTCAGAATACACAAACTCGCAAAATTTGGCAAATAACCATGAAAAAACAACAAAACTTGAAAATGCTTATTTCGTGATTTCCAGTCGATTTTAGACACTTTTAGGTAGTTTTCATTTTTGCAAAACCACTATTCGTTTTGAAGTCTAGATGGTTAATATAAGCTAGATGGGTGTTGAAAACAATATATTTATCAAAGCCTTCATCAAAGTCACAAGCGTTTTCAGAATACACAAACTCGCAAAATTTGGCAAATAACCATGAAAAAACAACAAAACTTGAAAATGCTTATTTCGTGATTTCCAGTCGATTTTAGACACTTTTAGGTAGTTTTCATTTTTGCAAAACCACTATTCGTTTTGAAGTCTAGATGGTTAATATAAGCTAGATGGGTGTTGAAAACAATATATTTATCAAAGTCTTCATCAAAGTCACAAGTGTTTTCAGAATACACAAACTCGCAAAATTTGGCAAATAACCATGAAAAAACAACAAAACTTGAAAATGCTTATTTCGTGATTTCCAGTCGATTTTAGACACTTTTAGGTAGTTTTCATTTTTGCAAAACCACTATTCGTTTTGAAGTCTAGATGGTTAATATAAGCTAGATGGGTGTTGAAAACAATATATTTATCAAAGCCTTCATCAAAGTCACAAGCGTTTTCAGAATACACAAACTCGCAAAATTTGGCAAATAACCATGAAAAAACAACAAAACTTGAAAATGCTTATTTCGTGATTTCCAGTCGATTTTAGACACTTTTAGGTAGTTTTCATTTTTGCAAAACCACTATTCGTTTTGAAGTCTAGATGGTTAATATAAGCTAGATGGGTGTTGAAAACAATATATTTATCAAAGCCTTCATCAAAGTCACAAGCGTTTTCAGAATACACAAACTCACAAAATTTGGCAAATAACCATGAAAAAACAACAAAACTTGAAAATGCTTATTTCGTGATTTCCAGTCGATTATAGACACTTTTAGGTAGTTTTCATTTTTGCAAAACCACTATTCGTTTTGAAGTCTAGATGGTTAATATAAGCTAGATGGGTGTTGAAAACAATATATTTATCAAAGCCTTCATCAAAGTCACAAGCGTTTTCAGAATACACAAACTCACAAAATTTGGCAAATAACCATGAAAAAACAACAAAATTTGAAAATGCTTATTTCGTGATTTCCAGTCGATTTTAGACACTTTTAGGTAGTTTTCATTTTTGCAAAACCACTATTCGTTTTGAATTCTAGATGGTTAATATAAGCTAGATGGGTGTTGAAAACAATATATTTATCAAAGCCTTCATCAAAGTCACAAGCGTTTTCAGAATACACAAACTCGCAAAATTTGGCAAATAACCATGAAAAAACAACAAAACTTGAAAATGCTTATTTCGTGATTTCCAGTCGATTTTAGACACTTTTAGGTAGTTTTCATTTTTGCAAAACCACTATTCGTTTTGAAGTCTAGATGGTTAATATAAGCTAGATGGGTGTTGAAAACAATATATTTATCAAAGCCTTCATCAAAGTCACAAGCGTTTTCAGAATACACAAACTCGCAAAATTTGGCAAATAACCATGAAAAAACAACAAAACTTGAAAATGCTTATTTCGTGATTTCCAGTCGATTTTAGACACTTTTAGGTAGTTTTCATTTTTGCAAAACCACTATTCGTTTTGAAGTCTAGATGGTTAATATAAGCTAGATGGGTGTTGAAAACAATATATTTATCAAAGTCTTCATCAAAGTCACAAGTGTTTTCAGAATACACAAACTCGCAAAATTTGGCAAATAACCATGAAAAAACAACAAAACTTGAAAATGCTTATTTCGTGATTTCCAGTCGATTTTAGACACTTTTAGGTAGTTTTCATTTTTGCAAAACCACTATTCGTTTTGAAGTCTAGATGGTTAATATAAGCTAGATGGGTGTTGAAAACAATATATTTACCAAAGCCTTCATCGAAGTCACAAGCGTTTTGAGAATACACAATCTCACAAAATTTGGCAAATAACCATGAAAAAACAACAAAACTTGAAAATGCTTATTTCGTGATTTCCAGTCGATTTTAGACACTTTTAGGTAGTTTTCATTTTTGCAAAACCACTATTCGTTTTGAAGTCTAGATGGTTAATATAAGCTAGATGGGTGTTGAAAACAATATATTTATCAAAGCCTTCATCAAAGTCACAAGCGTTTTCAGAATACACAAACTCACAAAATTTGGCAAATAACCATGAAAAAACATCAAAACTTGAAAATGCTTATTTCTTGATTTCCAGTCGATTTTAGACACTTTTAGGTAGTTTTCATTTTTACAAAACCACTATATAAGCTAGATGGGTGTTGAAAGCAATATATTTATCAAAGCCTTCATCAAAGTCACAAGCGTTTTCAGAATACACAAACTCACAAAATTTGGCAAATAACCATGAAAAAACAACAAAACTTGAAAATGCTTATTTCGTGATTTCCAGTAGATTTTAGACACTTTTAGGTAGTTTTCATTTTTGCAAAACCAATATTCGTTTTGAAGTCTAGATGGTTAATATAAGCTAGATGGGTGTTGAAAACAATATATTTATTAAAGCCTTCATCAAAGTCACAAGCGTTTTCAGAATACACAAACTCGCAAAATTTGGCAAATAACCATGAAAAAACAACAAAACTTGAAAATGCTTATTTCGTGATTTCCAGTCGATTTTAGACACTTTTAGGTAGTTTTCATTTTTGCAAAACCACTATTCGTTTTGAAGTCTAGATGGTTAATATAAGCTAGATGGGTGTTGAAAACAATATATTTATCAAAGTCTTCATCAAAGTCACAAGCGTTTTCAGAATACACAAACTCTCAAAATTTGGCAAATAACCATGAAAAAACAACAAAACTTGAAAATGCTTATTTCGTGATTTCCAGTCGATTTTAGACACTTTTAGGTAGTTTTCATTTTTGCAAAATCACTATTCGTTTTGAAGTCTAGATGGTTAATATAAGCTAGATGGGTGTTGAAAACAATATATTTATCAAAGCCTTCATCAAAGTCACAAGCGTTTTCAGAATACACAAACTCGCAAAATTTGGCAAATAACCATTAAAAAACAACAAAACTTGAAAATGCTTATTTCGTGATTTCCAGTCGATTTTAGACACTTTTAGGTAGTTTTCATTTTTGCAAAACCACTATTCGTTTTGAAGTCTAGATGGTTAATATAAGCTAGATGGGTGTTGAAAACAATATATTTATCAAAGCCTTCATCAAAGTCACAAGCGTTTTCAGAATACACAAACTCACAAAATTTGGCAAATAACCATGAAAAAACAACAAAATTTGAAAATGCTTATTTCGTGATTTCCAGTCGATTTTAGACACTTTTAGGTAGTTTTCATTTTTGCAAAACCACTATTCGTTTTGAATTCTAGATGGTTAATATAAGCTAGATGGGTGTTGAAAACAATATATTTATCAAAGCCTTCATCAAAGTCACAAGCGTTTTCAGAATACACAAACTCGCAAAATTTGGCAAATAACCATGAAAAAACAACAAAACTTGAAAATGCTTATTTCGTGATTTCCAGTCGATTTTAGACACTTTTAGGTAGTTTTCATTTTTGCAAAACCACTATTCGTTTTGAAGTCTAGACGGTTAATATAAGCTAGATGGGTGTTGAAAACAATATATTTATCAAAGCTTTCATCAAAGTCACAAGCGTTTTCAGAATACACAAACTCGCAAAATTTGGCAAATAACCATGAAAAAACAACAAAACTTGAAAATGCTTATTTCGTGATTTCCAGTCGATTTTAGACACTTTTAGGTAGTTTTCATTTTTGCAAAACCACTATTCGTTTTGAAGTCTAGATGGTTAATATAAGCTAGATGGGTGTTGAAAACAATATATTTATCAAAGCCTTCATCAAAGTCACAAGCGTTTTCAGAATACACAAACTCACAAAATTTGGCAAATAACCATGAAAAAACAACAAAACTTGAAAATGCTTATTTCGTGATTTCCAGTCGATTTTAGACACTTTTAGGTAGTTTTCATTTTTGCAAAACCACTATTCGTTTTGAAGTCTAGATGGTTAATATAAGCTAGATGGGTGTTGAAAACAATATATTTATCAAAGTCTTCATCAAAGTCACAAGCGTTTTCAGAATACACAAACTCACAAAATTTGGCAAATAACCATGAAAAAACAACAAAACTTGAAAATGCTTATTTCGTGATTTCCAGTCGATTTTAGACACTTTTAGGTAGTTTTCATTTTTGCAAAACCACTATTCGTTTTGAAGTCTAGATGGTTAATATAAGCTAGATGGGTGTTGAAAACAATATATTTATCAAAGCCTTCATCAAAGTCACAAGCGTTTTCAGATTACACAAACTCGCAAAATTTGGCAAATAACCATGAAAAAACAACAAAACTTGAAAATGCTTATTTCGTGATTTCCAGTCGATTTTAGACACTTTTAGGTAGTTTTCATTTTTGCAAAACCACTATTCGTTTTGAAGTCTAGATGGTTAATATAAGCTAGATGGGTGTTGAAAACAATATATTTATCAAAGTCTTCATCAAAGTCACAAGCGTTTTCAGAATACACAAACTCTCAAAATTTGGCAAATAACCATGAAAAAACAACAAAACTTGAAAATGCTTATTTCGTGATTTCCAGTCGATTTTAGACACTTTTAGGTAGTTTTCATTTTTGCAAAATCACTATTCGTTTTGAAGTCTAGATGGTTAATATAAGCTAGATGGGTGTTGAAAACAATATATTTATCAAAGCCTTCATCAAAGTCACAAGCGTTTTCAGAATACACAAACTCGCAAAATTTGGCAAATAACCATTAAAAAACAACAAAACTTGAAAATGCTTATTTCGTGATTTCCAGTCGATTTTAGACACTTTTAGGTAGTTTTCATTTTTGCAAAACCACTATTCGTTTTGAAGTCTAGATGGTTAATATAAGCTAGATGGGTGTTGAAAACAATATATTTATCAAAGCCTTCATCAAAGTCACAAGCGTTTTCAGAATACACAAACTCACAAAATTTGGCAAATAACCATGAAAAAACAACAAAATTTGAAAATGCTTATTTCGTGATTTCCAGTCGATTTTAGACACTTTTAGGTAGTTTTCATTTTTGCAAAACCACTATTCGTTTTGAATTCTAGATGGTTAATATAAGCTAGATGGGTGTTGAAAACAATATATTTATCAAAGCCTTCATCAAAGTCACAAGCGTTTTCAGAATACACAAACTCGCAAAATTTGGCAAATAACCATGAAAAAACAACAAAACTTGAAAATGCTTATTTCGTGATTTCCAGTCGATTTTAGACACTTTTAGGTAGTTTTCATTTTTGCAAAACCACTATTCGTTTTGAAGTCTAGACGGTTAATATAAGCTAGATGGGTGTTGAAAACAATATATTTATCAAAGCTTTCATCAAAGTCACAAGCGTTTTCAGAATACACAAACTCGCAAAATTTGGCAAATAACCATGAAAAAACAACAAAACTTGAAAATGCTTATTTCGTGATTTCCAGTCGATTTTAGACACTTTTAGGTAGTTTTCATTTTTGCAAAACCACTATTCGTTTTGAAGTCTAGATGGTTAATATAAGCTAGATGGGTGTTGAAAACAATATATTTATCAAAGCCTTCATCAAAGTCACAAGCGTTTTCAGAATACACAAACTCACAAAATTTGGCAAATAACCATGAAAAAACAACAAAACTTGAAAATGCTTATTTCGTGATTTCCAGTCGATTTTAGACACTTTTAGGTAGTTTTCATTTTTGCAAAACCACTATTCGTTTTGAAGTCTAGATGGTTAATATAAGCTAGATGGGTGTTGAAAACAATATATTTATCAAAGTCTTCATCAAAGTCACAAGCGTTTTCAGAATACACAAACTCACAAAATTTGGCAAATAACCATGAAAAAACAACAAAACTTGAAAATGCTTATTTCGTGATTTCCAGTCGATTTTAGACACTTTTAGGTAGTTTTCATTTTTGCAAAACCACTATTCGTTTTGAAGTCTAGATGGTTAATATAAGCTAGATGGGTGTTGAAAACAATATATTTATCAAAGCCTTCATCAAAGTCACAAGCGTTTTCAGATTACACAAACTCGCAAAATTTGGCAAATAACCATGAAAAAACAACAAAACTTGAAAATGCTTATTTCGTAATTTCCAGTCGATTTTAGACACTTTTAGGTAGTTTTCATTTTTGCAAAACCACTATTCGTTTTGAAGTCTAGATGGTTAATATAAGCTAGATGGGTGTTGAAAACAATATATTTATCAAAGCCTTCATCAAAGTCACAAGCGTTTTCAGAATACACAAACTCGCAAAATTTGGCAAATAACCATTAAAAAACAACAAAACTTGAAAATGCTTATTTCGTGATTTCCAGTCGATTATAGACACTTTTAGGTAGTTTTCATTTTTGCAAAACCACTATTCGTTTTGAAGTCTAGATGGTTAATATAAGCTAGATGGGTGTTGAAAACAATATATTTATCAAAGCCTTCATCAAAGTCACAAGCGTTTTCAGAATACACAAACTCGCAAAATTTGGCAAATAACCATGAAAAAACAACAAAATTTGAAAATGCTTATTTCGTGATTTCCAGTCGATTTTAGACACTTTTAGGTAGTTTTCATTTTTGCAAAACCACTATTCGTTTTGAATTCTAGATGGTTAATATAAGCTAGATGGGTGTTGAAAACAATATATTTATCAAAGCCTTCATCAAAGTCACAAGCGTTTTCAGAATACACAAACTCGCAAAATTTGGCAAATAACCATGAAAAAACAACAAAACTTGAAAATGCTTATTTCGTGATTTCCAGTCGATTTTAGACACTTTTAGGTAGTTTTCATTTTTGCAAAACCACTATTCGTTTTGAAGTCTAGATGGTTAATATAAGCTAGATGGGTGTTGAAAACATTATATTTATCAAAGCCTTCATCAAAGTCACAAGCGTTTTCAGAATACACAAACTCGCAAAATTTGGCAAATAACCATGAAAAAGCAAGAAAACTTGAAAATGCTTATTTCGTGATTTCCAGTCGATTTTAGACACTTTTAGGTAGTTTTCATTTTTGCAAAACCACTATTCGTTTTGAAGTCTAGATGGTTAATATAAGCTAGATGGGTGTTGAAAACAATATATTTATCAAAGTCTTCATCAAAGTCACAAGTGTTTTCAGAATACACAAACTCGCAAAATTTGGCAAATAACCATGAAAAAACAACAAAACTTGAAAATGCTTATTTCGTGATTTCCAGTCGATTTTAGACACTTTTAGGTAGTTTTCATTTTTGCAAAACCACTATTCGTTTTGAAGTCTAGATGGTTAATATAAGCTAGATGGGTGTTGAAAACAATATATTTACCAAAGCCTTCATCGAAGTCACAAGCGTTTTGAGAATACACAATCTCACAAAATTTGGCAAATAACCATGAAAAAACAACAAAACTTGAAAATGCTTATTTCGTGATTTCCAGTCGATTTTAGACATTTTAGGTAGTTTTCATTTTTGCAAAACCACTATTCGTTTTGAAGTCTAGATGGTTAATATAAGCTAGATGGGTGTTGAAAACAATATATTTATCAAAGCCTTCATCAAAGTCACAAGCGTTTTCAGAATACACAAACTCACAAAATTTGGCAAATAACCATGAAAAAACATCAAAACTTGAAAATGCTTATTTCTTGATTTCCAGTCGATTTTAGACACTTTTAGGTAGTTTTCATTATTACAAAACCACTATTCGTTTTGAAGTCTAGATGGTTAATATAAGCTAGATGGGTGTTGAAAGCAATATATTTATCAAAGCCTTCATCAAAGTCACAAGCGTTTTCAGAATACACAAACTCACAAAATTTGGCAAATAACCATGAAAAAACAACAAAACTTGAAAATGCTTATTTCGTGATTTCCAGTCGATTTTAGACACTTTTAGGTAGTTTTCATTTTTGCAAAACCACTATTCGTTTTGAAGTCTAGATGGTTAATATAAGCTAGATGGGTGTTGAAAACAATATATTTATCAAAGTCTTCATCAAAGTCACAAGCGTTTTCAGAATACACAAACTCTCAAAATTTGGCAAATAACCATGAAAAAACAACAAAACTTGAAAATGCTTATTTCGTGATTTCCAGTCGATTTTAGACACTTTTAGGTAGTTTTCATTTTTGCAAAATCACTATTCGTTTTGAAGTCTAGATGGTTAATATAAGCTAGATGGGTGTTGAAAACAATATATTTATCAAAGCCTTCATCAAAGTCACAAGCGTTTTCAGAATACACAAACTCACAAAATTTGGCAAATAACCATGAAAAAACAACAAAACTTGAAAATGCTTATTTCGTGATTTCCAGTCGATTTTAGACACTTTTAGGTAGTTTTCATTTTTGCAAAACCACTATTCGTTTTGAATTCTAGATGGTTAATATAAGCTAGATGGGTGTTGAAAACAATATATTTATCAAAGCCTTCATCAAAGTCACAAGCGTTTTCAGAATACACAAACTCGCAAAATTTGGCAAATAACCATGAAAAAACAACAAAACTTGAAAATGCTTATTTCGTGATTTCCAGTCGATTTTAGACACTTTTAGGTAGTTTTCATTTTTGCAAAACCACTATTCGTTTTGAAGTCTAGATGGTTAATATAAGCTAGATGGGTGTTGAAAACAATATATTTATCAAAGCCTTCATCAAAGTCACAAGCGTTTTCAGAATACACAAACTCGCAAAATTTGGCAAATAACCATGAAAAAACAACAAAACTTGAAAATGCTTATTTCGTGATTTCCAGTCGATTTTAGACACTTTTAGGTAGTTTTCATTTTTGCAAAACCACTATTCGTTTTGAAGTCTAGATGGTTAATATAAGCTAGATGGGTGTTGAAAACAATATATTTATCAAAGCCTTCATCAAAGTCACAAGCGTTTTCAGAATACACAAACTCGCAAAATTTGGCAAATAACCATGAAAAAACAACAAAACTTGAAAATGCTTATTTCGTGATTTCCAGTCGATTTTAGACACTTTTAGGTAGTTTTCATTTTTGCAAAACCACTATTCGTTTTGAAGTCTAGATGGTTAATATAAGCTAGATGAGTGTTGAAAACAATATATTTATCAAAGCCTTCATCAAAGTCACAAGCGTTTTCAGAATACACAAACTCGCAAAATTTGGCAAATAACCATGAAAAAACAACAAAACTTGAAAATGCTTATTTCGTGATTTCCAGTCGATTTTAGACACTTTTAGGTAGTTTTCATTTTTGCAAAACCACTATTCGTTTTGAAGTCTAGACGGTTAATATAAGCTAGATGGGTGTTGAAAACAATATATTTATCAAAGCTTTCATCAAAGTCACAAGCGTTTTCAGAATACACAAACTCGCAAAATTTGGCAAATAACCATGAAAAAACAACAAAACTTGAAAATGCTTATTTCGTGATTTCCAGTCGATTTTAGACACTTTTAGGTAGTTTTCATTTTTGCAAAACCACTATTCGTTTTGAAGTCTAGATGGTTAATATAAGCTAGATGGGTGTTGAAAACAATATATTTATCAAAGCCTTCATCAAAGTCACAAGCGTTTTCAGAATACACAAACTCACAAAATTTGGCAAATAACCATGAAAAAACAACAAAACTTGAAAATGCTTATTTCGTGATTTCCAGTCGATTTTAGACACTTTTAGGTAGTTTTCATTTTTGCAAAACCACTATTCGTTTTGAAGTCTAGATGGTTAATATAAGCTAGATGGGTGTTGAAAACAATATATTTATCAAAGTCTTCATCAAAGTCACAAGCGTTTTCAGAATACACAAACTCACAAAATTTGGCAAATAACCATGAAAAAACAACAAAACTTGAAAATGCTTATTTCGTGATTTCCAGTCGATTTTAGACACTTTTAGGTAGTTTTCATTTTTGCAAAACCACTATTCGTTTTGAAGTCTAGATGGTTAATATAAGCTAGATGGGTGTTGAAAACAATATATTTATCAAAGCCTTCATCAAAGTCACAAGCGTTTTCAGATTACACAAACTCGCAAAATTTGGCAAATAACCATGAAAAAACAACAAAACTTGAAAATGCTTATTTCGTAATTTCCAGTCGATTTTAGACACTTTTAGGTAGTTTTCATTTTTGCAAAACCACTATTCGTTTTGAAGTCTAGATGGTTAATATAAGCTAGATGGGTGTTGAAAACAATATATTTATCAAAGCCTTCATCAAAGTCACAAGCGTTTTCAGAATACACAAACTCGCAAAATTTGGCAAATAACCATTAAAAAACAACAAAACTTGAAAATGCTTATTTCGTGATTTCCAGTCGATTATAGACACTTTTAGGTAGTTTTCATTTTTGCAAAACCACTATTCGTTTTGAAGTCTAGATGGTTAATATAAGCTAGATGGGTGTTGAAAACAATATATTTATCAAAGCCTTCATCAAAGTCACAAGCGTTTTCAGAATACACAAACTCGCAAAATTTGGCAAATAACCATGAAAAAACAACAAAATTTGAAAATGCTTATTTCGTGATTTCCAGTCGATTTTAGACACTTTTAGGTAGTTTTCATTTTTGCAAAACCACTATTCGTTTTGAATTCTAGATGGTTAATATAAGCTAGATGGGTGTTGAAAACAATATATTTATCAAAGCCTTCATCAAAGTCACAAGCGTTTTCAGAATACACAAACTCGCAAAATTTGGCAAATAACCATGAAAAAACAACAAAACTTGAAAATGCTTATTTCGTGATTTCCAGTCGATTTTAGACACTTTTAGGTAGTTTTCATTTTTGCAAAACCACTATTCGTTTTGAAGTCTAGATGGTTAATATAAGCTAGATGGGTGTTGAAAACAATATATTTATCAAAGCCTTCATCAAAGTCACAAGCGTTTTCAGAATACACAAACTCGCAAAATTTGGCAAATAACCATGAAAAAACAACAAAACTTGAAAATGCTTATTTCGTGATTTCCAGTCGATTTTAGACACTTTTAGGTAGTTTTCATTTTTGCAAAACCACTATTCGTTTTGAAGTCTAGATGGTTAATATAAGCTAGATGGGTGTTGAAAACAATATATTTATCAAAGTCTTCATCAAAGTCACAAGTGTTTTCAGAATACACAAACTCGCAAAATTTGGCAAATAACCATGAAAAAACAACAAAACTTGAAAATGCTTATTTCGTGATTTCCAGTCGATTTTAGACACTTTTAGGTAGTTTTCATTTTTGCAAAACCACTATTCGTTTTGAAGTCTAGATGGTTAATATAAGCTAGATGGGTGTTGAAAACAATATATTTACCAAAGCCTTCATCGAAGTCACAAGCGTTTTGAGAATACACAATCTCACAAAATTTGGCAAATAACCATGAAAAAACAACAAAACTTGAAAATGCTTATTTCGTGATTTCCAGTCGATTTTAGACACTTTTAGGTAGTTTTCATTTTTGCAAAACCACTATTCGTTTTGAAGTCTAGATGGTTAATATAAGCTAGATGGGTGTTGAAAACAATATATTTATCAAAGCCTTCATCAAAGTCACAAGCGTTTTCAGAATACACAAACTCACAAAATTTGGCAAATAACCATGAAAAAACATCAAAACTTGAAAATGCTTATTTCTTGATTTCCAGTCGATTTTAGACACTTTTAGGTAGTTTTCATTATTACAAAACCACTATTCGTTTTGAAGTCTAGATGGTTAATATAAGCTAGATGGGTGTTGAAAGCAATATATTTATCAAAGCCTTCATCAAAGTCACAAGCGTTTTCAGAATACACAAACTCACAAAATTTGGCAAATAACCATGAAAAAACAACAAAACTTGAAAATGCTTATTTCGTGATTTCCAGTCGATTTTAGACACTTTTAGGTAGTTTTCATTTTTGCAAAACCACTATTCGTTTTGAAGTCTAGATGGTTAATATAAGCTAGATGGGTGTTGAAAACAATATATTTATCAAAGTCTTCATCAAAGTCACAAGCGTTTTCAGAATACACAAACTCTCAAAATTTGGCAAATAACCATGAAAAAACAACAAAACTTGAAAATGCTTATTTCGTGATTTCCAGTCGATTTTAGACACTTTTAGGTAGTTTTCATTTTTGCAAAATCACTATTCGTTTTGAAGTCTAGATGGTTAATATAAGCTAGATGGGTGTTGAAAACAATATATTTATCAAAGCCTTCATCAAAGTCACAAGCGTTTTCAGAATACACAAACTCACAAAATTTGGCAAATAACCATGAAAAAACAACAAAACTTGAAAATGCTTATTTCGTGATTTCCAGTCGATTTTAGACACTTTTAGGTAGTTTTCATTTTTGCAAAACCACTATTCGTTTTGAATTCTAGATGGTTAATATAAGCTAGATGGGTGTTGAAAACAATATATTTATCAAAGCCTTCATCAAAGTCACAAGCGTTTTCAGAATACACAAACTCGCAAAATTTGGCAAATAACCATGAAAAAACAACAAAACTTGAAAATGCTTATTTCGTGATTTCCAGTCGATTTTAGACACTTTTAGGTAGTTTTCATTTTTGCAAAACCACTATTCGTTTTGAAGTCTAGATGGTTAATATAAGCTAGATGGGTGTTGAAAACAATATATTTATCAAAGCCTTCATCAAAGTCACAAGCGTTTTCAGAATACACAAACTCGCAAAATTTGGCAAATAACCATGAAAAAACAACAAAACTTGAAAATGCTTATTTCGTGATTTCCAGTCGATTTTAGACACTTTTAGGTAGTTTTCATTTTTGCAAAACCACTATTCGTTTTGAAGTCTAGATGGTTAATATAAGCTAGATGGGTGTTGAAAACAATATATTTATCAAAGCCTTCATCAAAGTCACAAGCGTTTTCAGAATACACAAACTCGCAAAATTTGGCAAATAACCATTAAAAAACAACAAAACTTGAAAATGCTTATTTCGTGATTTCCAGTCGATTTTAGACACTTTTAGGTAGTTTTCATTTTTGCAAAACCACTATTCGTTTTGAAGTCTAGATGGTTAATATAAGCTAGATGGGTGTTGAAAACAATATATTTATCAAAGCCTTCATCAAAGTCACAAGCGTTTTCAGAATACACAAACTCACAAAATTTGGCAAATAACCATGAAAAAACAACAAAATTTGAAAATGCTTATTTCGTGATTTCCAGTCGATTTTAGACACTTTTAGGTAGTTTTCATTTTTGCAAAACCACTATTCGTTTTGAATTCTAGATGGTTAATATAAGCTAGATGGGTGTTGAAAACAATATATTTATCAAAGCCTTCATCAAAGTCACAAGCGTTTTCAGAATACACAAACTCGCAAAATTTGGCAAATAACCATGAAAAAAACAACAAAACTTGAAAATGCTTATTTCGTGATTTCCAGTCGATTTTAGACACTTTTAGGTAGTTTTCATTTTTGCAAAACCACTATTCGTTTTGAAGTCTAGATGGTTAATATAAGCTAGATGGGTGTTGAAAACAATATATTTATCAAAGCCTTCATCAAAGTCACAAGCGTTTTCAGAATACACAAACTCGCAAAATTTGGCAAATAACCATGAAAAAACAACAAAACTTGAAAATGCTTATTTCGTGATTTCCAGTCGATTTTAGACACTTTTAGGTAGTTTTCATTTTTGCAAAACCACTATTCGTTTTGAAGTCTAGATGGTTAATATAAGCTAGATGGGTGTTGAAAACAATATATTTATCAAAGCCTTCATCAAAGTCACAAGCGTTTTCAGAATACACAAACTCACAAAATTTGGCAAATAACCATGAAAAAACAACAAAACTTGAAAATGCTTATTTCGTGATTTCCAGTCGATTATAGACACTTTTAGGTAGTTTTCATTTTTGCAAAACCACTATTCGTTTTGAAGTCTAGATGGTTAATATAAGCTAGATGGGTGTTGAAAACAATATATTTATCAAAGCCTTCATCAAAGTCACAAGCGTTTTCAGAATACACAAACTCGCAAAATTTGGCAAATAACCATGAAAAAAACAACAAAACTTGAAAATGCTTATTTCGTGATTTCCAGTCGATTTTAGACACTTTTAGGTAGTTTTCATTTTTGCAAAACCACTATTCGTTTTGAAGTCTAGATGGTTAATATAAGCTAGATGGGTGTTGAAAACAATATATTTATCAAAGCCTTCATCAAAGTCACAAGCGTTTTCAGAATACACAAACTCGCAAAATTTGGCAAATAACCATGAAAAAACAACAAAACTTGAAAATGCTTATTTCGTGATTTCCAGTCGATTTTAGACACTTTTAGGTAGTTTTCATTTTTGCAAAACCACTATTCGTTTTGAAGTCTAGATGGTTAATATAAGCTAGATGGGTGTTGAAAACAATATATTTATCAAAGCCTTCATCAAAGTCACAAGCGTTTTCAGAATACACAAACTCACAAAATTTGGCAAATAACCATGAAAAAACAACAAAACTTGAAAATGCTTATTTCGTGATTTCCAGTCGATTATAGACACTTTTAGGTAGTTTTCATTTTTGCAAAACCACTATTCGTTTTGAAGTCTAGATGGTTAATATAAGCTAGATGGGTGTTGAAAACAATATATTTATCAAAGCCTTCATCAAAGTCACAAGCGTTTTCAGAATACACAAACTCACAAAATTTGGCAAATAACCATGAAAAAACAACAAAATTTGAAAATGCTTATTTCGTGATTTCCAGTCGATTTTAGACACTTTTAGGTAGTTTTCATTTTTGCAAAACCACTATTCGTTTTGAATTCTAGATGGTTAATATAAGCTAGATGGGTGTTGAAAACAATATATTTATCAAAGCCTTCATCAAAGTCACAAGCGTTTTCAGAATACACAAACTCGCAAAATTTGGCAAATAACCATGAAAAAACAACAAAACTTGAAAATGCTTATTTCGTGATTTCCAGTCGATTTTAGACACTTTTAGGTAGTTTTCATTTTTGCAAAACCACTATTCGTTTTGAAGTCTAGATGGTTAATATAAGCTAGATGGGTGTTGAAAACAATATATTTATCAAAGCCTTCATCAAAGTCACAAGCGTTTTCAGAATACACAAACTCGCAAAATTTGGCAAATAACCATGAAAAAACAACAAAACTTGAAAATGCTTATTTCGTGATTTCCAGTCGATTTTAGACACTTTTAGGTAGTTTTCATTTTTGCAAAACCACTATTCGTTTTGAAGTCTAGATGGTTAATATAAGCTAGATGGGTGTTGAAAACAATATATTTATCAAAGTCTTCATCAAAGTCACAAGTGTTTTCAGAATACACAAACTCGCAAAATTTGGCAAATAACCATGAAAAAACAACAAAACTTGAAAATGCTTATTTCGTGATTTCCAGTCGATTTTAGACACTTTTAGGTAGTTTTCATTTTTGCAAAACCACTATTCGTTTTGAAGTCTAGATGGTTAATATAAGCTAGATGGGTGTTGAAAACAATATATTTACCAAAGCCTTCATCGAAGTCACAAGCGTTTTGAGAATACACAATCTCACAAAATTTGGCAAATAACCATGAAAAAACAACAAAACTTGAAAATGCTTATTTCGTGATTTCCAGTCGATTTTAGACACTTTTAGGTAGTTTTCATTTTTGCAAAACCACTATTCGTTTTGAAGTCTAGATGGTTAATATAAGCTAGATGGGTGTTGAAAACAATATATTTATCAAAGCCTTCATCAAAGTCACAAGCGTTTTCAGAATACACAAACTCACAAAATTTGGCAAATAACCATGAAAAAACATCAAAACTTGAAAATGCTTATTTCTTGATTTCCAGTCGATTTTAGACACTTTTAGGTAGTTTTCATTTTTACAAAACCACTATTCGTTTTGAAGTCTAGATGGTTAATATAAGCTAGATGGGTGTTGAAAGCAATATATTTATCAAAGCCTTCATCAAAGTCACAAGCGTTTTCAGAATACACAAACTCACAAAATTTGGCAAATAACCATGAAAAAACAACAAAACTTGAAAATGCTTATTTCGTGATTTCCAGTCGATTTTAGACACTTTTAGGTAGTTTTCATTTTTGCAAAACCACTATTCGTTTTGAAGTCTAGATGGTTAATATAAGCTAGATGGGTGTTGAAAACAATATATTTATCAAAGCCTTCATCAAAGTCACAAGCGTTTTCAGAATACACAAACTCACAAAATTTGGCAAATAACCATGAAAAAACAACAAAACTTGAAAATGCTTATTTCGTGATTTCCAGTCGATTTTAGACACTTTTAGGTAGTTTTCATTTTTGCAAAACCACTATTCGTTTTGAATTCTAGATGGTTAATATAAGCTAGATGGGTGTTGAAAACAATATATTTATCAAAGCCTTCATCAAAGTCACAAGCGTTTTCAGAATACACAAACTCACAAAATTTGGCAAATAACCATGAAAAAACAACAAAACTTGAAAATGCTTATTTCGTGATTTCCAGTCGATTATAGACACTTTTAGGTAGTTTTCATTTTTGCAAAACCACTATTCGTTTTGAAGTCTAGATGGTTAATATAAGCTAGATGGGTGTTGAAAACAATATATTTATCAAAGCCTTCATCAAAGTCACAAGCGTTTTCAGAATACACAAACTCACAAAATTTGGCAAATAACCATGAAAAAACAACAAAATTTGAAAATGCTTATTTCGTGATTTCCAGTCGATTTTAGACACTTTTAGGTAGTTTTCATTTTTGCAAAACCACTATTCGTTTTGAATTCTAGATGGTTAATATAAGCTAGATGGGTGTTGAAAACAATATATTTATCAAAGCCTTCATCAAAGTCACAAGCGTTTTCAGAATACACAAACTCACAAAATTTGGCAAATAACCATGAAAAAACAACAAAATTTGAAAATGCTTATTTCGTGATTTCCAGTCGATTTTAGACACTTTTAGGTAGTTTTCATTTTTGCAAAACCACTATTCGTTTTGAATTCTAGATGGTTAATATAAGCTAGATGGGTGTTGAAAACAATATATTTATCAAAGCCTTCATCAAAGTCACAAGCGTTTTCAGAATACACAAACTCGCAAAATTTGGCAAATAACCATGAAAAAACAACAAAACTTGAAAATGCTTATTTCGTGATTTCCAGTCGATTTTAGACACTTTTAGGTAGTTTTCATTTTTGCAAAACCACTATTCGTTTTGAAGTCTAGATGGTTAATATAAGCTAGATGGGTGTTGAAAACAATATATTTATCAAAGCCTTCATCAAAGTCACAAGCGTTTTCAGAATACACAAACTCGCAAAATTTGGCAAATAACCATGAAAAAACAACAAAACTTGAAAATGCTTATTTCGTGATTTCCAGTCGATTTTAGACACTTTTAGGTAGTTTTCATTTTTGCAAAACCACTATTCGTTTTGAAGTCTAGATGGTTAATATAAGCTAGATGGGTGTTGAAAACAATATATTTATCAAAGTCTTCATCAAAGTCACAAGTGTTTTCAGAATACACAAACTCGCAAAATTTGGCAAATAACCATGAAAAAACAACAAAACTTGAAAATGCTTATTTCGTGATTTCCAGTCGATTTTAGACACTTTTAGGTAGTTTTCATTTTTGCAAAACCACTATTCGTTTTGAAGTCTAGATGGTTAATATAAGCTAGATGGGTGTTGAAAACAATATATTTACCAAAGCCTTCATCGAAGTCACAAGCGTTTTGAGAATACACAATCTCACAAAATTTGGCAAATAACCATGAAAAAACAACAAAACTTGAAAATGCTTATTTCGTGATTTCCAGTCGATTTTAGACACTTTTAGGTAGTTTTCATTTTTGCAAAACCACTATTCGTTTTGAAGTCTAGATGGTTAATATAAGCTAGATGGGTGTTGAAAACAATATATTTATCAAAGCCTTCATCAAAGTCACAAGCGTTTTCAGAATACACAAACTCACAAAATTTGGCAAATAACCATGAAAAAACATCAAAACTTGAAAATGCTTATTTCTTGATTTCCAGTCGATTTTAGACACTTTTAGGTAGTTTTCATTTTTACAAAACCACTATTCGTTTTGAAGTCTAGATGGTTAATATAAGCTAGATGGGTGTTGAAAGCAATATATTTATCAAAGCCTTCATCAAAGTCACAAGCGTTTTCAGAATACACAAACTCACAAAATTTGGCAAATAACCATGAAAAAACAACAAAACTTGAAAATGCTTATTTCGTGATTTCCAGTAGATTTTAGACACTTTTAGGTAGTTTTCATTTTTGCAAAACCACTATTCGTTTTGAAGTCTAGATGGTTAATATAAGCTAGATGGGTGTTGAAAACAATATATTTATCAAAGTCTTCATCAAAGTCACAAGCGTTTTCAGAATACACAAACTCTCAAAATTTGGCAAATAACCATGAAAAAACAACAAAACTTGAAAATGCTTATTTCGTGATTTCCAGTCGATTTTAGACACTTTTAGGTAGTTTTCATTTTTGCAAAATCACTATTCGTTTTGAAGTCTAGATGGTTAATATAAGCTAGATGGGTGTTGAAAACAATATATTTATCAAAGCCTTCATCAAAGTCACAAGCGTTTTCAGAATACACAAACTCACAAAATTTGGCAAATAACCATGAAAAAACAACAAAACTTGAAAATGCTTATTTCGTGATTTCCAGTCGATTTTAGACACTTTTAGGTAGTTTTCATTTTTGCAAAACCACTATTCGTTTTGAATTCTAGATGGTTAATATAAGCTAGATGGGTGTTGAAAACAATATATTTATCAAAGCCTTCATCAAAGTCACAAGCGTTTTCAGAATACACAAACTCGCAAAATTTGGCAAATAACCATGAAAAAACAACAAAACTTGAAAATGCTTATTTCGTGATTTCCAGTCGATTTTAGACACTTTTAGGTAGTTTTCATTTTTGCAAAACCACTATTCGTTTTGAAGTCTAGATGGTTAATATAAGCTAGATGGGTGTTGAAAACAATATATTTATCAAAGCCTTCATCAAAGTCACAAGCGTTTTCAGAATACACAAACTCGCAAAATTTGGCAAATAACCATGAAAAAACAACAAAACTTGAAAATGCTTATTTCGTGATTTCCAGTCGATTTTAGACACTTAGGTAGTTTTCATTTTTGCAAAACCACTATTCGTTTTGAAGTCTAGATGGTTAATATAAGCTAGATGGGTGTTGAAAACAATATATTTATCAAAGTCTTCATCAAAGTCACAAGTGTTTTCAGAATACACAAACTCGCAAAATTTGGCAAATAACCGTGAAAAAACAACAAAACTTGAAAATGCTTATTTCGTGATTTCCAGTCGATTTTAGACACTTTTAGGTAGTTTTCATTTTTGCAAAACTACTATTCGTTTTGAAGTCTAGATGGTTAATATAAGCTAGATGGGTGTTGAAAGCAATATATTTATCAAAGCCTTCATCAAAGTCACAAGCGTTTTCAGAATACACAAACTCACAAAATTTGGCAAATAACCATGAAAAAACAACAAAACTTGAAAATGCTTATTTCGTGATTTCCAGTCGATTTGAGACACTTTTAGGTAGTTTTCATTTTTGCAAAACCACTATTCGTTTTGAAGTCTAGATGGTTAATATAAGCTAGATGGGTGTTGAAAACAATATATTTATCAAAGCCTTCATCAAAGTCACAAGCGTTTTCAGAATACACAAACTCACAAAATTTGGCAAATAACCATGAAAAAACAACAAAACTTGAAAATGCTTATTTCGTGATTTCCAGTCGATTTTAGACACTTTTAGGTAGTTTTCATTTTTGCAAAACCACTATTCGTTTTGAAGTCTAGATGGTTAATATAAGCTAGATGGGTGTTGAAAACAATATATTTATCAAAGTCTTCATCAAAGTCACAAGCGTTTTCAGAATACACAAACTCACAAAATTTGGCAAATAACCATGAAAAAACAACAAAACTTGAAAATGCTTATTTCGTGATTTCCAGTCGATTTTAGACACTTTTAGGTAGTTTTCATTTTTGCAAAACCACTATTCGTTTTGAAGTCTAGATGGTTAATATAAGCTAGATGGGTGTTGAAAACAATATATTTATCAAAGCCTTCATCAAAGTCACAAGCGTTTTCAGAATACACAAACTCACAAAATTTGGCAAATAACCATGAAAAAACAACAAAATTTGAAAATGCTTATTTCGTGATTTCCAGTCGATTTTAGACACTTTTAGGTAGTTTTCATTTTTGCAAAACCACTATTCGTTTTGAAGTCTAGATGGTTAATATAAGCTAGATGGGTGTTGAAAACAATATATTTATCAAAGTCTTCATCAAAGTCACAAGTGTTTTCAGAATACACAAACTCGCAAAATTTGGCAAATAACCATGAAAAAACAACAAAACTTGAAAATGCTTATTTCGTGATTTCCAGTCGATTTTAGACACTTTTAGGTAGTTTTCATTTTTGCAAAACCACTATTCGTTTTGAAGTCTAGATGGTTAATATAAGCTAGATGGGTGTTGAAAACAATATATTTACCAAAGCCTTCATCGAAGTCACAAGCGTTTTCAGAATACACAATCTCACAAAATTTGGCAAATAACCATGAAAAAACAACAAAACTTGAAAATGCTTATTTCGTGATTTCCAGTCGATTTGAGACACTTTTAGGTAGTTTTCATTTTTGCAAAACCACTATTCGTTTTGAAGTCTAGATGGTTAATATAAGCTAGATGGGTGTTGAAAACAATATATTTATCAAAGCCTTCATCAAAGTCACAAGCGTTTTCAGAATACACAAACTCACAAAATTTGGCAAATAACCATGAAAAAACATCAAAACTTGAAAATGCTTATTTCTTGATTTCCAGTCGATTTTAGACACTTTTAGGTAGTTTTCATTTTTACAAAACCACTATTCGTTTTGAAGTCTAGATGGTTAATATAAGCTAGATGGGTGTTGAAAGCAATATATTTATCAAAGTCTTCATCAAAGTCACAAGCGTTTTCAGAATACACAAACTCTCAAAATTTGGCAAATAACCATGAAAAAACAACAAAACTTGAAAATGCTTATTTCGTGATTTCCAGTCGATTTTAGACACTTTTAGGTAGTTTTCATTTTTGCAAAATCACTATTCGTTTTGAAGTCTAGATGGTTAATATAAGCTAGATGGGTGTTGAAAACAATATATTTATCAAAGCCTTCATCAAAGTCACAAGCGTTTTCAGAATACACAAACTCACAAAATTTGGCAAATAACCATGAAAAAACAACAAAACTTGAAAATGCTTATTTCGTGATTTCCAGTCGATTTTAGACACTTTTAGGTAGTTTTCATTTTTGCAAAACCACTATTCGTTTTGAATTCTAGATGGTTAATATAAGCTAGATGGGTGTTGAAAACAATATATTTATCAAAGCCTTCATCAAAGTCACAAGCGTTTTCAGAATACACAAACTCGCAAAATTTGGCAAATAACCATGAAAAAACAACAAAACTTGAAAATGCTTATTTCGTGATTTCCAGTCGATTTTAGACACTTTTAGGTAGTTTTCATTTTTGCAAAACCACTATTCGTTTTGAAGTCTAGATGGTTAATATAAGCTAGATGGGTGTTGAAAACAATATATTTATCAAAGCCTTCATCAAAGTCACAAGCGTTTTCAGAATACACAAACTCGCAAAATTTGGCAAATAACCATGAAAAAACAACAAAACTTGAAAATGCTTATTTCGTGATTTCCAGTCGATTTTAGACACTTAGGTAGTTTTCATTTTTGCAAAACCACTATTCGTTTTGAAGTCTAGATGGTTAATATAAGCTAGATGGGTGTTGAAAACAATATATTTATCAAAGTCTTCATCAAAGTCACAAGTGTTTTCAGAATACACAAACTCGCAAAATTTGGCAAATAACCGTGAAAAAACAACAAAACTTGAAAATGCTTATTTCGTGATTTCCAGTCGATTTTAGACACTTTTAGGTAGTTTTCATTTTTGCAAAACTACTATTCGTTTTGAAGTCTAGATGGTTAATATAAGCTAGATGGGTGTTGAAAGCAATATATTTATCAAAGCCTTCATCAAAGTCACAAGCGTTTTCAGAATACACAAACTCACAAAATTTGGCAAATAACCATGAAAAAACAACAAAACTTGAAAATGCTTATTTCGTGATTTCCAGTCGATTTGAGACACTTTTAGGTAGTTTTCATTTTTGCAAAACCACTATTCGTTTTGAAGTCTAGATGGTTAATATAAGCTAGATGGGTGTTGAAAACAATATATTTATCAAAGCCTTCATCAAAGTCACAAGCGTTTTCAGAATACACAAACTCACAAAATTTGGCAAATAACCATGAAAAAACAACAAAACTTGAAAATGCTTATTTCGTGATTTCCAGTCGATTTTAGACACTTTTAGGTAGTTTTCATTTTTGCAAAACCACTATTCGTTTTGAAGTCTAGATGGTTAATATAAGCTAGATGGGTGTTGAAAACAATATATTTATCAAAGTCTTCATCAAAGTCACAAGCGTTTTCAGAATACACAAACTCACAAAATTTGGCAAATAACCATGAAAAAACAACAAAACTTGAAAATGCTTATTTCGTGATTTCCAGTCGATTTTAGACACTTTTAGGTAGTTTTCATTTTTGCAAAACCACTATTCGTTTTGAAGTCTAGATGGTTAATATAAGCTAGATGGGTGTTGAAAACAATATATTTATCAAAGCCTTCATCAAAGTCACAAGCGTTTTCAGAATACACAAACTCACAAAATTTGGCAAATAACCATGAAAAAACAACAAAATTTGAAAATGCTTATTTCGTGATTTCCAGTCGATTTTAGACACTTTTAGGTAGTTTTCATTTTTGCAAAACCACTATTCGTTTTGAAGTCTAGATGGTTAATATAAGCTAGATGGGTGTTGAAAACAATATATTTATCAAAGTCTTCATCAAAGTCACAAGTGTTTTCAGAATACACAAACTCGCAAAATTTGGCAAATAACCATGAAAAAACAACAAAACTTGAAAATGCTTATTTCGTGATTTCCAGTCGATTTTAGACACTTTTAGGTAGTTTTCATTTTTGCAAAACCACTATTCGTTTTGAAGTCTAGATGGTTAATATAAGCTAGATGGGTGTTGAAAACAATATATTTACCAAAGCCTTCATCGAAGTCACAAGCGTTTTCAGAATACACAATCTCACAAAATTTGGCAAATAACCATGAAAAAACAACAAAACTTGAAAATGCTTATTTCGTGATTTCCAGTCGATTTGAGACACTTTTAGGTAGTTTTCATTTTTGCAAAACCACTATTCGTTTTGAAGTCTAGATGGTTAATATAAGCTAGATGGGTGTTGAAAACAATATATTTATCAAAGCCTTCATCAAAGTCACAAGCGTTTTCAGAATACACAAACTCACAAAATTTGGCAAATAACCATGAAAAAACATCAAAACTTGAAAATGCTTATTTCTTGATTTCCAGTCGATTTTAGACACTTTTAGGTAGTTTTCATTTTTACAAAACCACTATTCGTTTTGAAGTCTAGATGGTTAATATAAGCTAGATGGGTGTTGAAAGCAATATATTTATCAAAGCCTTCATCAAAGTCACAAGCGTTTTCAGAATACACAAACTCACAAAATTTGGCAAATAACCATGAAAAAACAACAAAACTTGAAAATGCTTATTTCGTGATTTCCAGTCGATTTGAGACACTTTTAGGTAGTTTTCATTTTTGCAAAACCACTATTCGTTTTGAAGTCTAGATGGTTAATATAAGCTAGATGGGTGTTGAAAACAATATATTTATCAAAGCCTTCATCAAAGTCACAAGCGTTTTCAGAATACACAAACTCGCAAAATTTGGCAAATAACCATGAAAAAAGAACAAAACTTGAAAATGCTTATTTCGTGATTTCCAGTCGATTTTAGACACTTTTAGGTAGTTTTCATTTTTGCAAAACCACTATTCGTTTTGAAGTCTAGATGGTTAATATAAGCTAGATGGGTGTTGAAAACAATATATTTATCAAAGCCTTCATCAAAGTCACAAGCGTTTTCAGAATACACAAACTCACAAAATTTGGCAAATAACCATGAAAAAACATCAAAACTTGAAACTGCTTATTTCTTGATTTCCAGTCGATTTTAGACACTTTTAGGTAGTTTTCATTTTTACAAAACCACTATTCGTTTTGAAGTCTAGATGGTTAATATAAGCTAGATGGGTGTTGAAAGCAATATATTTATCAAAGCCTTCATCAAAGTCACAAGCGTTTTCAGAATACACAAACTCACAAAATTTGGCAAATAACCATGAAAAAACAACAAAACTTGAAAATGCTTATTTCGTGATTTCCAGTCGATTTTAGACACTTTTAGGTAGTTTTCATTTTTGCAAAACCACTATTCGTTTTGAAGTCTAGATGGTTAATATAAGCTAGATGGGTGTTGAAAACAATATATTTATCAAAGTCTTCATCAAAGTCACAAGCGTTTTCAGAATACACAAACTCGCAAAATTTGGCAAATAACCATGAAAAAACAACAAAACTTGAAAATGCTTATTTCGTGATTTCCAGTCGATTTTAGACACTTTTAGGTAGTTTTCATTTTTGCAAAATCACTATTCGTTTTGAAGTCTAGATGGTTAATATAAGCTAGATGGGTGTTGAAAACAATATATTTATCAAAGCCTTCATCAAAGTCACAAGCGTTTTCAGAATACACAAACTCACAAAATTTGGCAAATAACCATGAAAAAACAACAAAACTTGAAAATGCTTATTTCGTGATTTCCAGTCGATTTTAGACACTTTTAGGTAGTTTTCATTTTTGCAAAACCACTATTCGTTTTGAATTCTAGATGGTTAATATAAGCTAGATGGGTGTTGAAAACAATATATTTATCAAAGCCTTCATCAAAGTCACAAGCGTTTTCAGAATACACAAACTCGCAAAATTTGGCAAATAACCATGTAAAAACAACAAAACTTGAAAATGCTTATTTCGTGATTTCCAGTCGATTTTAGACACTTTTAGGTAGTTTTCATTTTTGCAAAACCACTATTCGTTTTGAAGTCTAGATGGTTAATATAAGCTAGATGGGTGTTGAAAACAATATATTTATCAAAGCCTTCATCAAAGTCACAAGCGTTTTCAGAATACACAAACTCGCAAAATTTGGCAAATAACCATGAAAAAACAACAAAACTTGAAAATGCTTATTTCGTGATTTCCAGTCGATTTTAGACACTTTTAGGTAGTTTTCATTTTTGCAAAACCACTATTCGTTTTGAAGTCTAGATGGTTAATATAAGCTAGATGGGTGTTGAAAACAATATATTTATCAAAGTCTTCATCAAAGTCACAAGTGTTTTCAGAATACACAAACTCGCAAAATTTGGCAAATAACCGTGAAAAAACAACAAAACTTGAAAATGCTTATTTCGTGATTTCCAGTCGATTTTAGACACTTTTAGGTAGTTTTCATTTTTGCAAAACCACTATTCGTTTTGAAGTCTAGATGGTTAATATAAGCTAGATGGGTGTTGAAAACAATATATTTATCAAAGCCTTCATCAAAGTCACAAGCGTTTTCAGAATACACAAACTCACAAAATTTGGCAAATAACCATGAAAAAACAACAAAACTTGAAAATGCTTATTTCTTGATTTCCAGTCGATTTTAGACACTTTTAGGTAGTTTTCATTTTTACAAAACCACTATTCGTCTTGAAGTCTAGATGGTTAATATAAGCTAGATGGGTGTTGAAAGCAATATATTTATCAAAGCCTTCATCAAAGTCACAAGCGTTTTCAGAATACACAAACTCACAAAATTTGGCAAATAACCATGAAAAAACAACAAAACTTGAAAATGCTTATTTCGTGATTTCCAGTCGATTTGAGACACTTTTAGGTAGTTTTCATTTTTGCAAAACCACTATTCGTTTTGAAGTCTAGATGGTTAATATAAGCTAGATGGGTGTTGAAAACAATATATTTATCAAAGCCTTCATCAAAGTCACAAGCGTTTTCAGAATACACAAACTCGCAAAATTTGGCAAATAACCATGAAAAAACAACAAAACTTGAAAATGCTTATTTCGTGATTTCCAGTCGATTTTAGACACTTTTAGGTAGTTTTCATTTTTGCAAAACCACTATTCGTTTTGAAGTCTAGATGGTTAATATAAGCTAGATGGGTGTTGAAAACAATATATTTATCAAAGCCTTCATCAAAGTCACAAGCGTTTTCAGAATACACAAACTCGCAAAATTTGGCAAATAACCATGAAAAAACAACAAAACTTGAAAATGCTTATTTCGTGATTTCCAGTCGATTTTAGACACTTTTAGGTAGTTTTCATTTTTGCAAAACCACTATTCGTTTTGAAGTCTAGATGGTTAATATATGGTAGATGGGTGTTGAAAACAATATATTTATCAAAGTCTTCATCAAAGTCACAAGTGTTTTCAGAATACACAAACTCGCAAAATTTGGCAAATAACCATGAAAAAACAACAAAACTTGAAAATGCTTATTTCGTGATTTCCAGTCGATTTTAGACACTTTTAGGTAGTTTTCATTTTTGCAAAACCACTATTCGTTTTGAAGTCTAGATGGTTAATATAAGCTAGATGGGTGTTGAAAACAATATATTTATCAAAGTCTTCATCAAAGTCACAAGTGTTTTCAGAATACACAAACTCGCAAAATTTGGCAAATAACCGTGAAAAAACAACAAAACTTGAAAATGCTTATTTCGTGATTTCCAGTCGATTTTAGACACTTTTAGGTAGTTTTCATTTTTGCAAAACCACTATTCGTTTTGAAGTCTAGATGGTTAATATAAGCTAGATGGGTGTTGAAAACAATATATTTATCAAAGCCTTCATCAAAGTCACAAGCGTTTTCAGAATACACAAACTCACAAAATTTGGCAAATAACCATGAAAAAACAACAAAACTTGAAAATGCTTATTTCTTGATTTCCAGTCGATTTTAGACACTTTTAGGTAGTTTTCATTTTTACAAAACCACTATTCGTCTTGAAGTCTAGATGGTTAATATAAGCTAGATGGGTGTTGAAAGCAATATATTTATCAAAGCCTTCATCAAAGTCACAAGCGTTTTCAGAATACACAAACTCACAAAATTTGGCAAATAACCATGAAAAAACAACAAAACTTGAAAATGCTTATTTCGTGATTTCCAGTCGATTTGAGACACTTTTAGGTAGTTTTCATTTTTGCAAAACCACTATTCGTTTTGAAGTCTAGATGGTTAATATAAGCTAGATGGGTGTTGAAAACAATATATTTATCAAAGCCTTCATCAAAGTCACAAGCGTTTTCAGAATACACAAACTCGCAAAATTTGGCAAATAACCATGAAAAAACAACAAAACTTGAAAATGCTTATTTCGTGATTTCCAGTCGATTTTAGACACTTTTAGGTAGTTTTCATTTTTGCAAAACCACTATTCGTTTTGAAGTCTAGATGGTTAATATAAGCTAGATGGGTGTTGAAAACAATATATTTATCAAAGCCTTCATCAAAGTCACAAGCGTTTTCAGAATACACAAACTCGCAAAATTTGGCAAATAACCATGAAAAAACAACAAAACTTGAAAATGCTTATTTCGTGATTTCCAGTCGATTTTAGACACTTTTAGGTAGTTTTCATTTTTGCAAAACCACTATTCGTTTTGAAGTCTAGATGGTTAATATATGGTAGATGGGTGTTGAAAACAATATATTTATCAAAGTCTTCATCAAAGTCACAAGTGTTTTCAGAATACACAAACTCGCAAAATTTGGCAAATAACCATGAAAAAACAACAAAACTTGAAAATGCTTATTTCGTGATTTCCAGTCGATTTTAGACACTTTTAGGTAGTTTTCATTTTTGCAAAACCACTATTCGTTTTGAAGTCTAGATGGTTAATATAAGCTAGATGGGTGTTGAAAACAATATATTTATCAAAGTCTTCATCAAAGTCACAAGTGTTTTCAGAATACACAAACTCGCAAAATTTGGCAAATGACCATGAAAAAACAACAAAACTTGAAAATGCTTATTTCTTGATTTCCAGTCGATTTTAGACACTTTTAGGTAGTTTTCATTTTTACAAAACCACTATTCGTTTTGAAGTCTAGATGGTTAATATAAGCTAGATGGGTGTTGAAAGTAATATATTTATCAAAGCCTTCATCAAATTCACAAGCGTTTTCAGAATACACAAACTCACAAAATTTGGCAAATAACCATGAAAAAATAACAAAACTTGAAAATGCTTATTTCGTGATTTCCAGTCGATTTGAGACACTTTTAGGTAGTTTTCATTTTTGCAAAACCACTATTCGTTTTGAAGTCTAGATGGTTAATATAAGCTAGATGGGTGTTGAAAACAATATATTTATCAAAGTCTTCATCAAAGTCACAAGCGTTTTCAGAATACACAAACTCGCAAAATTTGGCAAATAACCATGAAAAAACAACAAAACTTGAAAATGCTTATTTCGTGATTTCCAGTCGATTTTAGACACTTTTAGGTAGTTTTCATTTTTGCAAAACCACTATTCGTTTTGAAGTCTAGATGGTTAATATAAGCTAGATGGGTGTTGAAAACAATATATTTATCAAAGCCTTCATCAAAGTCACAAGCGTTTTCAGAATACACAAACTCACAAAATTTGGCAAATAACCATGAAAAAACAACAAAACTTGAAAATGCTTATTTCGTGATTTCCAGTCGATTTTAGACACTTTTAGATAGTTTTCATTTTTGCAAAACCACTATTCGTTTTGAAGTCTAGATGGTTAATATAAGCTAGATGGGTGTTGAAAACAATATATTTATCAAAGCCTTCATCAAAGTCACAAGCGTTTTCAGAATACACAAACTCGCAAAATTTGGCAAATAACCATGAAAAAACAACAAAACTTGAAAATGCTTATTTCGTGATTTCCAGTCGATTTTAGACACTTTTAGGTAGTTTTCATTTTTGCAAAACCACTATTCGTTTTGAAGTCTAGATGGTTAATATAAGCTAGAGGGGTGTTGAAAACAATATATTTACCAAAGCCTTCATCGAAGTCACAAGCGTTTTCAGAATACACAATCTCACAAAATTTGGCAAATAACCATGAAAAAACAACAAAACTTGAAAATGCTTATTTCGTGATTTCCAGTCGATTTTAGACACTTTTAGGTAGTTTTCATTTTTGCAAAACCACTATTCGTTTTGAAGTCTAGATGGTTAATATAAGCTAGATGGGTGTTGAAAACAATATATTTATCAAAGCCTTCATCAAAGTCACAAGCGTTTTCAGAATACACAAACTCACAAAATTTGGCAAATAACCATGAAAAAACAACAAAACTTGAAAATGCTTATTTCTTGATTTCCAGTCGACTTTAGACACTTTTAGGTAGTTTTCATTTTTACAAAACCACTATTCGTTTTGAAGTCTAGATGGTTAATATAAGCTAGATGGGTGTTGAAAGCAATATATTTATCAAAGCCTTCATCAAAGTCACAAGCGTTTTCAGAATACACAAACTCACAAAATTTGGCAAATAACCATGAAAAAACAACAAAACTTGAAAATGCTTATTTCGTGATTTCCAGTCGATTTTAGACACTTTTAGGTAGTTTTCATTTTTGCAAAACCACTATTCGTTTTGAAGTCTAGATGGTTAATATAAGCTAGATGGGTGTTGAAAACAATATATTTATCAAAGTCTTCATCAAAGTCACAAGTGTTTTCAGAATACACAAACTCGCAAAATTTGGCAAATAACCATGAAAAAACAACAAAACTTGAAAATGCTTATTTCGTGATTTCCAGTCGATTTTAGACACTTTTAGGTAGTTTTCATTTTTGCAAAACCACTATTCGTTTTGAAGTCTAGATGGTTAATATAAGCTAGATGGGTGTTGAAAACAATATATTTATCAAAGCCTTCATCAAAGTCACAAGCGTTTTCAGAATACACAAACTCGCAAAATTTGGCAAATAACCATGAAAAAACAACAAAACTTGAAAATGCTTATTTCGTGATTTCCAGTCGATTTTAGACACTTTTAGGTAGTTTTCATTTTTGCAAAACCACTATTCGTTTTGAAGTCTAGATGGTTAATATAAGCTAGATGGGTGTTGAAAACAATATATTTATCAAAGTCTTCATCAAAGTCACAAGCGTTTTCAGAATACACAAACTCGCAAAATTTGGCAAATAACCATGAAAAAACAACAAAACTTGAAAATGCTTATTTCGTGATTTCCAGTCGATTTTAGACACTTTTAGGTAGTTTTCATTTTTGCAAAACCACTATTCGTTTTGAAGTCTAGATGGTTAATATAAGCTAGATGGGTGTTGAAAACAATATATTTACCAAAGCCTTCATCAAAGTCACAAGTGTTTTCAGAATACACAAACTCGCAAAATTTGGCAAATAACCGTGAAAAAACAACAAAACTTGAAAATGCTTATTTCGTGATTTCCAGTCGATTTTAGACACTTTTAGGTAGTTTTCATTTTTGCAAAACCACTATTCGTTTTGAAGTCTAGATGGTTAATATAAGCTAGATGGGTGTTGAAAACAATATATTTATCAAAGCCTTCATCAAAGTCACAAGCGTTTTCAGAATACACAAACTCACAAAATTTGGCAAATAACCATGAAAAAACAACAAAACTTGAAAATGCTTATTTCTTGATTTCCAGTCGATTTTAGACACTTTTAGGTAGTTTTCATTTTTACAAAACCACTATTCGTCTTGAAGTCTAGATGGTTAATATAAGCTAGATGGGTGTTGAAAGCAATATATTTATCAAAGCCTTCATCAAAGTCACAAGCGTTTTCAGAATACACAAACTCACAAAATTTGGCAAATAACCATGAAAAAACAACAAAACTTGAAAATGCTTTTTTCGTGATTTCCAGTCGATTTGAGACACTTTTAGGTAGTTTTCATTTTTGCAAAACCACTATTCGTTTTGAAGTCTAGATGGTTAATATAAGCTAGATGGGTGTTGAAAACAATATATTTATCAAAGCCTTCATCAAAGTCACAAGCGTTTTCAGAATACACAAACTCGCAAAATTTGGCAAATAACCATGAAAAAACAACAAAACTTGAAAATGCTTATTTCGTGATTTCCAGTCGATTTTAGACACTTTTAGGTAGTTTTCATTTTTGCAAAACCACTATTCGTTTTGAAGTCTAGATGGTTAATATAAGCTAGATGGGTGTTGAAAACAATATATTTATCAAAGCCTTCATCAAAGTCACAAGCGTTTTCAGAATACACAAACTCGCAAAATTTGGCAAATAACCATGAAAAAACAACAAAACTTGAAAATGCTTATTTCGTGATTTCCAGTCGATTTTAGACACTTTTAGGTAGTTTTCATTTTTGCAAAACCACTATTCGTTTTGAAGTCTAGATGGTTAATATAAGGTAGATGGGTGTTGAAAACAATATATTTATCAAAGTCTTCATCAAAGTCACAAGTGTTTTCAGAATACACAAACTCGCAAAATTTGGCAAATAACCATGAAAAAACAACAAAACTTGAAAATGCTTATTTCGTGATTTCCAGTCGATTTTAGACACTTTTAGGTAGTTTTCATTTTTACAAAACCACTATTCGTTTTGAAGTCTAGATGGTTAATATAAGCTAGATGGGTGTTGAAAACAATATATTTATCAAAGTCTTCATCAAAGTCACAAGCGTTTTCAGAATACACAAACTCGCAAAATTTGGCAAATAACCATGAAAAAACAACAAAACTTGAAAATGCTTATTTCGTGATTTCCAGTCGATTTTAGACACTTTTAGGTAGTTTTCATTTTTGCAAAACCACTATTCGTTTTGAATTCTAGATGGTTAATATAAGCTAGATGGGTGTTGAAAACAATATATTTATCAAAGCCTTCATCAAAGTCACAAGCGTTTTCAGAATACACAAACTCGCAAAATTTGGCAAATAACCATGAAAAAACAACAAAACTTGAAAATGCTTATTTCGTGATTTCCAGTCGATTTTAGACACTTTTAGGTAGTTTTCATTTTTTGCAAAACCACTATTCGTTTTGAAGTCTAGATGGTTAATATAAGCTAGATGGGTGTTGAAAACAATATATTTATCAAAGTCTTCATCAAAGTCACAAGTGTTTTCAGAATACACAAACTCGCAAAATTTGGCAAATAACCATGAAAAAACAACAAAACTTGAAAATGCTTATTTCGTGATTTCCAGTCGATTTTAGACACTTTTAGATAGTTTTCATTTTTGCAAAACCACTATTCGTTTTGAAGTCTAGATGGTTAATATAAGCTAGATGGGTGTTGAAAACAATATATTTACCAAAGCCTTCATCGAAGTCACAAGCGTTTTCAGAATACACAATCTCACAAAATTTGGCAAATAACCATGAAAAAACAACAAAACTTGAAAATGCTTATTTCGTGATTTCCAGTCGATTTTAGACACTTTTAGGTAGTTTTCATTTTTGCAAAACCACTATTCGTTTTGAAGTCTAGATGGTTAATATAAGCTAGATGGGTGTTGAAAACAATATATTTATCAAAGCCTTCATCAAAGTCACAAGCGTTTTCAGAATACACAAACTCACAAAATTTGGCAAATAACCATGAAAAAACAACAAAACTTGAAAATGCTTATTTCGTGATTTCCAGTCGATTTTAGACACTTTTAGGTAGTTTTCATTTTTGCAAAACCACTATTCGTTTTGAAGTCTAGATGGTTAATATAAGCTAGATGGGTGTTGAAAACAATATATTTATCAAAGTCTTCATCAAAGTCACAAGCGTTTTCAGAAGACACAAACTCGCAAAATTTGGCAAATAACCATGAAAAAACAACAAAACTTGAAAATGCTTATTTCGTGATTTCCAGTCGATTTTAGACACTTTTAGGTAGTTTTCATTTTTGCAAAACCACTATTCGTTTTGAAGTCTAGATGGTTAATATAAGCTAGATGGGTGTTGAAAACAATATATTTATCAAAGCCTTCATCAAAGTCACAAGCGTTTTCAGAATACACAAACTCGCAAAATTTGGCAAATAACCATGAAAAAACAACAAAACTTGAAAATGCTTATTTCGTGATTTCCAGTCGATTTTAGACACTTTTAGGTAGTTTTCATTTTTGCAAAACCACTATTCGTTTTGAAGTCTAGATGGTTAATATAAGCTAGATGGGTGTTGAAAACAATATATTTATCAAAGTCTTCATCAAAGTCACAAGCGTTTTCAGAATACACAAACTCGCAAAATTTGGCAAATAACCATGAAAAAACAACAAAACTTGAAAATGCTTATTTCGTGATTTCCAGTCGATTTTAGACACTTTTAGGTAGTTTTCATTTTTGCAAAACCACTATTCGTTTTGAAGTCTAGATGGTTAATATAAGCTAGATGGGTGTTGAAAACAATATATTTACCAAAGCCTTCATCGAAGTCACAAGCGTTTTCAGAATACACAATCTCACAAAATTTGGCAAATAACCATGAAAAAACAACAAAACTTGAAAATGCTTATTTCGTGATTTCCAGTCGATTTTAGACACTTTTAGGTAGTTTTCATTTTTGCAAAACCACTATTCGTTTTGAAGTCTAGATGGTTAATATAAGCTAGATGGGTGTTGAAAACAATATATTTATCAAAGCCTTCATCAAAGTCACAAGCGTTTTCAGAATACACAAACTAGCAAAATTTGGCAAATAACCATGAAAAAACAACAAAACTTGAAAATGCTTATTTCGTGATTTCCAGTCGATTTTAGACACTTTTAGGTAGTTTTCATTTTTGCAAAACCACTATTCGTTTTGAAGTCTAGATGGTTAATATAAGCTAGATGGGTGTTGAAAACAATATATTTATCAAAGCCTTCATCAAAGTCACAAGCGTTTTCAGAATACACAAACTCGCAAAATTTGGCAAATAACCATGAAAAAACAACAAAACTTGAAAATGCTTATTTCGTGATTTCCAGTCGATTTTAGACACTTTTAGGTAGTTTTCATTTTTGCAAAACCACTATTCGTTTTGAAGTCTAGATGGTTAATATAAGGTAGATGGGTGTTGAAAACAATATATTTATCAAAGTCTTCATCAAAGTCACAAGTGTTTTCAGAATACACAAACTCGCAAAATTTGGCAAATAACCATGAAAAAACAATAAAACTTGAAAATGCTTATTTCGTGATTTCCAGTCGATTTTAGACACTTTTAGGTAGTTTTCATTTTTGCAAAACCACTATTCGTTTTGAAGTCTAGATGGTTAATATAAGCTAGATGGGTGTTGAAAACAATATATTTATCAAAGTCTTCATCAAAGTCACAAGTGTTTTCAGAATACACAAACTCGCAAAATTTGGCAAATGACCATGAAAAAACAACAAAACTTGAAAATGCTTATTTCTTGATTTCCAGTCGATTTTAGACACTTTTAGGTAGTTTTCATTTTTACAAAACCACTATTCGTTTTGAAGTCTAGATGGTTAATATAAGCTAGATGGGTGTTGAAAGTAATATATTTATCAAAGCCTTCATCAAATTCACAAGCGTTTTCAGAATACACAAACTCACAAAATTTGGCAAATAACCATGAAAAAATAACAAAACTTGAAAATGCTTATTTCGTGATTTCCAGTCGATTTGAGACACTTTTAGGTAGTTTTCATTTTTGCAAAACCACTATTCGTTTTGAAGTCTAGATGGTTAATATAAGCTAGATGGGTGTTGAAAACAATATATTTATCAAAGTCTTCATCAAAGTCACAAGCGTTTTCAGAATACACAAACTCGCAAAATTTGGCAAATAACCATGAAAAAACAACAAAACTTGAAAATGCTTATTTCGTGATTTCCAGTCGATTTTAGACACTTTTAGGTAGTTTTCATTTTTGCAAAACCACTATTCGTTTTGAAGTCTAGATGGTTAATATAAGCTAGATGGGTGTTGAAAACAATATATTTATCAAAGTCTTCATCAAAGTCACAAGTGTTTTCAGAATACACAAACTCGCAAAATTTGGCAAATGACCATGAAAAAACAACAAAACTTGAAAATGCTTATTTCTTGATTTCCAGTCGATTTTAGACACTTTTAGGTAGTTTTCATTTTTACAAAACCACTATTCGTTTTGAAGTCTAGATGGTTAATATAAGCTAGATGGGTGTTGAAAGTAATATATTTATCAAAGCCTTCATCAAATTCACAAGCGTTTTCAGAATACACAAACTCACAAAATTTGGCAAATAACCATGAAAAAATAACAAAACTTGAAAATGCTTATTTCGTGATTTCCAGTCGATTTGAGACACTTTTAGGTAGTTTTCATTTTTGCAAAACCACTATTCGTTTTGAAGTCTAGATGGTTAATATAAGCTAGATGGGTGTTGAAAACAATATATTTATCAAAGTCTTCATCAAAGTCACAAGCGTTTTCAGAATACACAAACTCGCAAAATTTGGCAAATAACCATGAAAAAACAACAAAACTTGAAAATGCTTATTTCGTGATTTCCAGTCGATTTTAGACACTTTTAGGTAGTTTTCATTTTTGCAAAACCACTATTCGTTTTGAAGTCTAGATGGTTAATATAAGCTAGATGGGTGTTGAAAACAATATATTTATCAAAGCCTTCATCAAAGTCACAAGCGTTTTCAGAATACACAAACTCACAAAATTTGGCAAATAACCATGAAAAAACAACAAAACTTGAAAATGCTTATTTCGTGATTTCCAGTCGATTTTAGACACTTTTAGGTAGTTTTCATTTTTGCAAAACCACTATTCGTTTTGAATTCTAGATGGTTAATATAAGCTAGATGGGTGTTGAAAACAATATATTTATCAAAGCCTTCATCAAAGTCACAAGCGTTTTCAGAATACACAAACTCGCAAAATTTGGCAAATAACCATGAAAAAACAACAAAACTTGAAAATGCTTATTTCGTGATTTCCAGTCGATTTTAGACACTTTTAGGTAGTTTTCATTTTTGCAAAACCACTATTCGTTTTGAAGTCTAGATGGTTAATATAAGCTAGATGGGTGTTGAAAACAATATATTTATCAAAGTCTTCATCAAAGTCACAAGTGTTTTCAGAATACACAAACTCGCAAAATTTGGCAAATAACCATGAAAAAACAACAAAACTTGAAAATGCTTATTTCGTGATTTCCAGTCGATTTTAGACACTTTTAGATAGTTTTCATTTTTGCAAAACCACTATTCGTTTTGAAGTCTAGATGGTTAATATAAGCTAGATGGGTGTTGAAAACAATATATTTATCAAAGCCTTCATCAAAGTCACAAGCGTTTTCAGAATACACAAACTCGCAAAATTTGGCAAATAACCATGAAAAAACAACAAAACTTGAAAATGCTTATTTCGTGATTTCCAGTCGATTTTAGACACTTTTAGGTAGTTTTCATTTTTGCAAAACCACTATTCGTTTTGAAGTCTAGATGGTTAATATAAGCTAGATGGGTGTTGAAAACAATATATTTACCAAAGCCTTCATCGAATTCACAAGCGTTTTCAGAATACACAATCTCACAAAATTTGGCAAATAACCATGAAAAAACAACAAAACTTGAAAATGCTTATTTCGTGATTTCCAGTCGATTTTAGACACTTTTAGGTAGTTTTCATTTTTGCAAAACCACTATTCGTTTTGAAGTCTAGATGGTTAATATAAGCTAGATGGGTGTTGAAAACAATATATTTATCAAAGCCTTCATCAAAGTCACAAGCGTTTTCAGAATACACAAACTCACAAAATTTGGCAAATAACCATGAAAAAACAACAAAACTTGAAAATGCTTATTTCTTGATTTCCAGTCGACTTTAGACACTTTTAGGTAGTTTTCATTTTTACAAAACCACTATTCGTTTTGAAGTCTAGATGGTTAATATAAGCTAGATGGGTGTTGAAAGCAATATATTTATCAAAGCCTTCATCAAAGTCACAAGCGTTTTCAGAATACACAAACTCACAAAATTTGGCAAATAACCATGAAAAAACAACAAAACTTGAAAATGCTTATTTCGTGATTTCCAGTCGATTTTAGACACTTTTAGGTAGTTTTCATTTTTGCAAAACCACTATTCGTTTTGAAGTCTAGATGGTTAATATAAGCTAGATGGGTGTTGAAAACAATATATTTATCAAAGTCTTCATCAAAGTCACAAGTGTTTTCAGAATACACAAACTCGCAAAATTTGGCAAATAACCATGAAAAAACAACAAAACTTGAAAATGCTTATTTCGTGATTTCCAGTCGATTTTAGACACTTTTAGGTAGTTTTCATTTTTGCAAAACCACTATTCGTTTTGAAGTCTAGATGGTTAATATAAGCTAGATGGGTGTTGAAAACAATATATTTATCAAAGCCTTCATCAAAGTCACAAGCGTTTTCAGAATACACAAACTCGCAAAATTTGGCAAATAACCATGAAAAAACAACAAAACTTGAAAATGCTTATTTCGTGATTTCCAGTCGATTTTAGACACTTTTAGGTAGTTTTCATTTTTGCAAAACCACTATTCGTTTTGAAGTCTAGATGGTTAATATAAGCTAGATGGGTGTTGAAAACAATATATTTATCAAAGTCTTCATCAAAGTCACAAGCGTTTTCAGAATACACAAACTCGCAAAATTTGGCAAATAACCATGAAAAAACAACAAAACTTGAAAATGCTTATTTCGTGATTTCCAGTCGATTTTAGACACTTTTAGGTAGTTTTCATTTTTGCAAAACCACTATTCGTTTTGAAGTCTAGATGGTTAATATAAGCTAGATGGGTGTTGAAAACAATATATTTATCAAAGCCTTCATCAAAGTCACAAGCGTTTTCAGAATACACAAACTCGCAAAATTTGGCAAATAACCATGAAAAAACAACAAAACTTGAAAATGCTTATTTCGTGATTTCCAGTCGATTTTAGACACTTTTAGGTAGTTTTCATTTTTGCAAAACCACTATTCGTTTTGAAGTCTAGATGGTTAATATAAACTAGATGGGTGTTGAAAACAATATATTTATCAAAGTCTTCATCAAAGTCACAAGTGTTTTCAGAATACACAAACTCGCAAAATTTGGCAAATAACCATGAAAAAACAACAAAACTTGAAAATGCTTATTTCGTGATTTCCAGTCGATTTTAGACACTTTTAGATAGTTTTCATTTTTGCAAAACCACTATTCGTTTTGAAGTCTAGATGGTTAATATAAGCTAGATGGGTGTTGAAAACAATATATTTATCAAAGCCTTCATCAAAGTCACAAGCGTTTTCAGAATACACAAACTCGCAAAATTTGGCAAATAACCATGAAAAAACAACAAAACTTGAAAATGCTTATTTCGTGATTTCCAGTCGATTTTAGACACTTTTAGGTAGTTTTCATTTTTGCAAAACCACTATTCGTTTTGAAGTCTAGATGGTTAATATAAGCTAGATGGGTGTTGAAAACAATATATTTACCAAAGCCTTCATCGAAGTCACAAGCGTTTTCAGAATACACAATCTCACAAAATTTGGCAAATAACCATGAAAAAACAACAAAACTTGAAAATGCTTATTTCGTGATTTCCAGTCGATTTTAGACACTTTTAGGTAGTTTTCATTTTTGCAAAACCACTATTCGTTTTGAAGTCTAGATGGTTAATATAAGCTAGATGGGTGTTGAAAACAATATATTTATCAAAGCCTTCATCAAAGTCACAAGCGTTTTCAGAATACACAAACTCACAAAATTTGGCAAATAACCATGAAAAAACAACAAAACTTGAAAATGCTTATTTCTTGATTTCCAGTCGACTTTAGACACTTTTAGGTAGTTTTCATTTTTACAAAACCACTATTCGTTTTGAAGTCTAGATGGTTAATATAAGCTAGATGGGTGTTGAAAGCAATATATTTATCAAAGCCTTCATCAAAGTCACAAGCGTTTTCAGAATACACAAACTCACAAAATTTGGCAAATAACCATGAAAAAACAACAAAACTTGAAAATGCTTATTTCGTGATTTCCAGTCGATTTGAGACACTTTTAGGTAGTTTTCATTTTTGCAAAACCACTATTCGTTTTGAAGTCTAGATGGTTAATATAAGCTAGATGGGTGTTAAAAACAATATATTTATCAAAGCCTTCATCAAAGTCACAAGCGTTTTCAGAATACACAAACTCGCAAAATTTGGCAAATAACCATGAAAAAACAACAAAACTTGAAAATGCTTATTTCGTGATTTCCAGTCGATTTTAGACACTTTTAGGTAGTTTTCATTTTTGCAAAACCACTATTCGTTTTGAAGTCTAGATGGTTAATATAAGCTAGATGGGTGTTGAAAACAATATATTTATCAAAGTCTTCATCAAAGTCACAAGCGTTTTCAGAATACACAAACTCGCAAAATTTGGCAAATAACCATGAAAAAACAACAAAACTTGAAAATGCTTATTTCGTGATTTCCAGTCGATTTTAGACACTTTTAGGTAGTTTTCATTTTTGCAAAACCACTATTCGTTTTGAAGTCTAGATGGTTAATATAAGCTAGATGGGTGTTGAAAACAATATATTTACCAAAGCCTTCATCGAAGTCACAAGCGTTTTCAGAATACACAATCTCACAAAATTTGGCAAATAACCATGAAAAAACAACAAAACTTGAAAATGCTTATTTCGTGATTTCCAGTCGATTTTAGACACTTTTAGGTAGTTTTCATTTTTGCAAAACCACTATTCGTTTTGAAGTCTAGATGGTTAATATAAGCTAGATGGGTGTTGAAAACAATATATTTATCAAAGCCTTCATCAAAGTCACAAGCGTTTTCAGAATACACAAACTCACAAAATTTGGCAAATAACCATGAAAAAACAACAAAACTTGAAAATGCTTATTTCTTGATTTCCAGTCGACTTTAGACACTTTTAGGTAGTTTTCATTTTTACAAAACCACTATTCGTTTTGAAGTCTAGATGGTTAATATAAGCTAGATGGGTGTTGAAAACAATATATTTATCAAAGTCTTCATCAAAGTCACAAGCGTTTTCAGAATACACAAACTCGCAAAATTTGGCAAATAACCATGAAAAAACAACAAAACTTGAAAATGCTTATTTCGTGATTTCCAGTCGATTTTAGACACTTTTAGGTAGTTTTCATTTTTGCAAAACCACTATTCGTTTTGAAGTCTAGATGGTTAATATAAGCTAGATGGGTGTTGAAAACAATATATTTACCAAAGCCTTCATCGAAGTCACAAGCGTTTTCAGAATACACAATCTCACAAAATTTGGCAAATAACCATGAAAAAACAACAAAACTTGAAAATGCTTATTTCGTGATTTCCAGTCGATTTTAGACACTTTTAGGTAGTTTTCATTTTTGCAAAACCACTATTCGTTTTGAAGTCTAGATGGTTAATATAAGCTAGATGGGTGTTGAAAACAATATATTTATCAAAGCCTTCATCAAAGTCACAAGCGTTTTCAGAATACACAAACTCACAAAATTTGGCAAATAACCATGAAAAAACAACAAAACTTGAAAATGCTTATTTCTTGATTTCCAGTCGACTTTAGACACTTTTAGGTAGTTTTCATTTTTACAAAACCACTATTCGTTTTGAAGTCTAGATGGTTAATATAAGCTAGATGGGTGTTGAAAGCAATATATTTATCAAAGCCTTCATCAAAGTCACAAGCGTTTTCAGAATACACAAACTCACAAAATTTGGCAAATAACCATGAAAAAACAACAAAACTTGAAAATGCTTATTTCGTGATTTCCAGTCGATTTGAGACACTTTTAGGTAGTTTTCATTTTTGCAAAAGCACTATTCGTTTTGAAGTCTAGATGGTTAATATAAGCTAGATGGGTGTTGAAAACATTATATTTATCAAAGCCTTCATCAAAGTCACAAGCGTTTTCAGAATACACAAACTCGCAAAATTTGGCAAATAACCATGAAAAAACAACAAAACTTGAAAATGCTTATTTCGTGATTTCCAGTCGATTTTAGACACTTTTAGGTAGTTTTCATTTTTGCAAAACCACTATTCGTTTTGAAGTCTAGATGGTTAATATAAGC